>NC_063219.1:37020010-37187510 GCF_020740725.1 Corvus hawaiiensis | reverse complement strand
TCAGGTCATCTAGAGTTGTTTCTGTACAACTGATGGAAGAATAAATTATATGCAAATGACCTTATTCTTGGCTAGGCTGAATCCTAATCGTTCATTCTTGTGCAAAGCAGACACAAAGAGCATATTATATGCTACCAAATCATGCTATTCCTCTTAAATTCAGCAGCTATGGAACATGAGATTCATTTCTGCATTTATTTTTGTCCAGATGTTAACATACAGCTCAAGGGAGAGAACACCCAGAAACTCGAACAAAGGTGTACAGCAGTTTGGGAAGGTAAATCAGAGCTTGCTTTACTTCAAACAGTTTGGAATTATCATAACAAATGAGCCATGCACTCTGGATATCTAGCATGGGGGCTGGCTGCTGTGTTGCCCCACTGTTAACACTATGACAGTTCTGAGTTACCCACATCCCGTTAGCTCAGATCCATCACATCTCCGTGCTGCAATGTGGCTCTTCTGCCACTGGGCCAAATGCTGCTCTCCACAACTCATTAACTCAGGCTTTAGTGCAGGGCAAATGCAAGCAGCAGGACACACTGGTTTGCTTTTCTCTGGCTTTGCATGGCTGAGCTCGGGTTCTGCTTTAGCACACTTTGAAATTCAGAGCAACCTCCCAGGTTTCACTGAATTCCAGCTGGAAAGGGCACACAGCGCTTTCTGTGGCTGTCCATGCTCTACAATACATGGTACCTAGGTTTCTGTGGATCTTTGCTATCCTACCAACACTATATAGGGATAGGCATTATGAAAAGTCACTAATTTTTCTTGTTCTGGCTTCAGGAAGAGGAGAACAGCCTTACTCTGTTTGATTCCTGCAGTGGTAAGTATTCATCAGCCATCTCCTAGTCTTGAGCTGAGTTTTGAGGTTCTCTTGGGTTTCCTTACACATAAGGAGGACAGTATTTTCCAAGCTGTCCTGGAGAATGACCTTCTCTAAACCAATGAAAGCCGAAGAATTCTCAGTTGAGAAGATCTGCATTCTGTCTCACACCTACCCTTAGCATCTGCATGAAACACCGTTCAGCAGAGCATAAGCCTTGGGCACAGAGTGCAAGAAACACACTCATTATGAAGCCCTATTTGTAGGTATTTAGGACTGAAAGAGAAGCCAGAGTTAGGATGAAAAAATAGACTGTGGTTTTTTTTTTTAAATGCATTTGATGTCTTGGTGTAAAAGCAGGTCCTCATAAAATCATAGAATGGTTTGGGTTGGAAGAGACCTTAAAGATCATCTAGATTCAAACCCCCACCACTCACAGGAAGAGATGCCACCCACTAGACCAGGTCTTATCTAATACAACCATTTTTTTTCCCCTTCTGTTTTGGGAGGAAGTATCTTAGTATGTAGGCACATTTAGCGACTTCAATCCTGTCTTGGACTTCGGCTCTATACTCAAAACCCGAGCATTCACAGCTCTTGGGGAAGTGCCTCATGTTTTGATGCAGGAGAGTTTGAAGGTAGGATGCCATTCTTGGGTCAGATGTGCTTTTTCCAGCATTTTTACAAAAGAATGCAAAAAATTACACCTAAGCTCTACTCAAGAACATGAGTAACACCAGGGGATTACTCAACATCTGATTTCAAGACTTTGAATCACTGAGGCCTTAATTACCACAATGGCAACTGCGAAATGTCACAGCCCCAACCACTGACACATCCACACAATGCTGCTCTTTTCTTTCCCCTGTTAAGAATAGATTTGCTCATTCATATATGGCAAATAAAGAAACATCTTTGGGTCACAATCTTCAAACAGCGAAGTCATTAAACAACTGACTTCATTCCACATGAGCACTGCTACTTGCCTGAATAGTAAAAGCAAAACCAGAGCCTTGGTGGACAACCCACCACGATCACAGGGTGACAGCACCACTGTCAATGGTTTGTAAGTTCAAGACACAAATGGAGACGTTAATGCGTAGGTGTCCAGACAAATGGGTCTGTGGGTATTAACTCATAATAAAAATTGTTGAATATTTTTACCCAATAAACTACCCAGCAAATATTATTCAAGCACACGATGAAAATGTCTCCTTTTCTAACAGCTCTAAATAAGAAATGAGCCTTTGGGTGTTTGGTTGACAAACAATGCAGGTATAAGAATTTGGAAATCCCGTACAGTGCATGTGGAGTCCACTGGCTCTAGACGTACATCCACAATCTGGAGTTGTGCAGCCTGAAATAAACACAGCTGTGTTTATCTGAATGTGTGATCCCATGTACATGGGAGAAAGTTCAAATAAATGCACTCTGTGCAACGATGCTGTAAATGCAGCGACTGCATTTGTCAGATGTGTGATGATGCAACCTCTTAAATAAACAGAATGAGCTGTTTGTTTGAATTCTGAGCTGCAGAGACATAAAAATATATGTACATTAATCAAAGCAAATAAAATGAAATCCAAAGCAGCTATAAGATCTTAATTGAACCTTAGTTGAAAATTCACTTGCTGTCCTTATACCCAGAATAAAGTTCTGTGTGTTGGTATTAAGTGTATGGTGTAATTTTTAGACAGTAAGAGATTAACGGAGTAGATAACCATCAGTTTTGGGTTTAGTGGACCAGTCCTGTTTTTCCTAAGAGAGGTCATGGTCTAAGACCAACTCTAGAAATTCACAGAATCTTAGAATGGGTTGGGTTGGAAGGGACCTTAAAGACCATCTTCCACTACACCAGTTGACTCCAAGCCCTGCCCAACCTGACTTAGAACACTTCCAGGGATGGGGCATCCACAACTTCTCTGGACATCCCCTAGGAGTACCTCACCACCCTCTGAATAAAGAATTTCTTCCTAAGAAATAGTGGGATATCCCCAATTTTTCATCACATCAATGAAAGCAATAGCTCTATTTCACAGTTAAAATATCTTTCTTTGGGATGTGTGGTCTGCTCAGTTCTCAAAAGAACCAATAGTCTGAGGAATAAGTTCCTGATGAGCTGAAGAATATGTGAAGGAAAAAGAAAAACTGAATGAATGTAGATGCTATCAAAGCTGTTGTTTTACTCAGAGTTAACATTGGCTCAGTGTTTCACTATAAACTCATTCAGAACAGCAAGTTACTGGAAAAAATCCTCCACTTGAGAAATATGCAATAGTTACTGATGAGTCAGAAGTTGGAAGTAGTCACACCACCACACACTATTAAAAAGTCCTACTTTCCAGTACTGTCTGACTGCTCTGCAACCCAAAATAACATCACTGCAGAAGCACTGTAAAGCTTTTTTCATTTGTCTTAAGCATGTTCCCTTGGAAAACACGAGCTGTGCAAATGGTCTTAAGAATGTTTACTGTGGAATTAGACCATCAAATTTCTTGACTTATGTGCTTTAAAATCTTGCCCAAAAGATGGCACTAACATTGTTTTTAGTAACATATATTGGATATAGATTTAAATCTTCCCCCATGTAGAAAGCATCTTCAAACTGGTCACAAATATATGTTGGAAGAACGTGCTTAATGTGCACTACTATGCCAGCTGATGATTGCTATGTAGGAATTAAGCTTCCCTCACGTTAGGATCATCAGACACTGCACAGTAACTATTGCTGACCAGCAGATGTGTCTGTCAAACTACAGAAACCCTGAGCTATGAAACCTTCATCCCAACCAGGACTATTTAAATCTATGTAATCTGCCATACAATATACCAGAAGAGTATCATATATTTAAATCATGCACTATTAAATCTCTTGAAAAGTGTGCTAAGACTAGATCAACTTCATTGAACAATTTATATCTGATTTAAAATATTCAAAGGAGTATTACACTGTTGAATTTTATTATCAGTAATTTATTTCAGGGTTTAAAATATTTAAATTACACACCTTTTAAGGGATGGCAAATAATTTGCATGTCTCCTGAAGCAGCAGAAGCACCTATTTACAATACTTTCAGAGTTTATATTAACATGGTTATTTTGAGCATATGCAGAGACCATACTTCTTCTTCTCACTAACCAGATCATGTCAATGGGCTTGAAGAAGGTGGGCCCCAAAAGAGCTAAAAATCTGCTGTTGATCTGGCAAGAACAGAGCATTTGACAGGCAAAAGGCTCAAGTGAGGCTGCTATAATCTACAGCAGCACTGGGGAGAAAAAGCCTGCAGAAGAACGATATGTTCCAGCCTTTAGTGTGAGCTTCTTCTGAACATCTGGTGGTTTTTATTTCCATGTCATGCTCCTTCCATAACAACAAAACTTGTATGAAAACCTCAGGCACATGTTAAGACACTGTGATAAAGCTGAACACCAGATAAAACTAGGGCAAGTGACACATGAAAATAAGGGGACAAATGGGTCAGTGTGAGAGGTATGACCAAATTAGTGTCAACTTTTCTGCAAGCACCAATGAAGGATAGATTTGAGGAGCAGAGAGGAGAAAGTTTGAAGACAGAGATTGGAAACTGATTTTAAAGGCCACAGATAAATGAAAATGAAAGGTAAAGAAGGGCAACGCCATGGTAGGTCTTGAATGAGAAGTCCAACAGATTATGCTCAATGCAACAAACACAAGGGATGTTGTGGGAGCCAGGAGGGAGCAGGATTGAAACTGTGATAGAAGGTGGCAGGAGAGGAGGCAGATGGAGAGTGATGTTGTGGGATGGGAATGCCATCCTGGCAGAGAAGCCAAAGGGAGATGGAGCAGTGCAGCAAAAGGGGTGCACAGCCTGGAGGCACAGCAGGGACACGGGGAAGCAGTGGGATGGAGAGATGTCAGAGGTGAAGAAACCACTCAGATTGGTGCAACGATAACAGTGGGGAGAGCGAGGAGGACCTGCTGGGCTTCTCTTTGTGGCAGCCATGTGGCAGCTCCAATGTGGGGATTGTGCACTTGCCTATGTTGAATTTAACCCCAAAATGAGGAAGAGAATGAACTTGAATTATGGTGACATGATGTATACAGAGCTTTTCACCCAAAAAAGATGTACCACAAGGGAGGGTGAGGAATTGCAGGAGCTGCCCCAAAGCACAATTAATACTTGACACCACTTCCTTACTGAGTCAGAGTAATTTACGCCCCCAGCCTGCTGCTCTTCTGCTAACAAAGCCCTCCCGAAATCGCTAGTTAAAGAAAGGCAGGGAAAAGGAAGATGAGCTTCCTGGGGAGAGAAGACCTCACCACTGGCTTTTACTTTTTGTTTCAGTTTGCCAGAGACAGAATCAGGTTTCCTTTTAGACTTGAATTTTTGTTGCTGTATCTGGAGCAAGCCAGACTTTATCCCTTCCACCTATAAACTTTATTTTTCTTTGAGGGAGGAATTAGTCAGCAACAAAAGAGAAGTGAGGACCAATGACTGCACCACAAAATAGTAACAGAGGCATCACAATGAAATCGGGGAATTTACAAAGGGGAAAAATTAGATACAGCAACCAAGACCACCAACCATAGGTGGGTTCTCTAATATTAATATAAACCCCCCTCAGTTAAGGGGACTCAGAAGAGCATGGTAGCAATTATTGTAAGCTGCCATCACCATTCCCATTGGGGTTCTGTTCCGTCCACAAGAAAAATCTCATGCCGTGTTCGAAGGGCCTGAAAATCCCCAAACCATTGCCGGGAAACTCCCCACAGTATCCCTGCACACAGAATTTTGGTGGGGGTTTTTTTGTGTTGCAACACATCTGATTATCTAGATAGAACCCGTTGCCTTTGCATAAAAGTAGAGGTGCTCATCTGGTTACAGACCCAGCAAGCCATCCAGTAGGAACTCACCTGGGGGAAAAATATCTCCTACAATAGGGTGCTGGACCATAACAGGACTCTGCTGCCCCTTCCACCCCCTCGCTTAATGAATTTTTCAAAAACCAAAGGGAACTGCCATCCTAACAACAGGAACTGGACAATTTGCAGTAGGTGCTACGCATGGTAGTGCTAGTAGCAGCAGGAGTGCCATGAATATGGAAGCGAGGAGCTAACAGGAGGAAGAGACATTTGGAGAGAAGTATCTTGCTCAGCTTCTCATAACAAAAACTAGTTTTAAAATCTTCAGCAGTGAAGCAAATGGGTAGGGTGTCACCAGTTCAGCTGAAAACTCACTTGCACCTTATGGTCACCATCTGTGGTGTGGAACGTTTTCAACCTTGACAAAGCAGATTTGTCCGAGGATATTTCCGCTCTTTGAAATAAGAGAATTAGCTGTGGTAAAACCGGAACCCGTGTTGGCACATCTACACTCAGGCGAGCTCTGGAAGGGGGAAAAAAAAAATAGTATATCATTGCAACAAGCGTCTGGTTGCCAACCTGTAAAAAATAACACCCCACCACCCCCGGCCAGCTCCAGCTGTGTCAGTGCTCAGCAACACCAAAGGCCACTGGCTTTTCCTCCTCCTCTTTAAAATATGAAGTGCCTTTTTAAAAGCCCATGAAAAGAAAGGCACATGCAGCAGGTGGTCACATCTGTGCCCACCTCCCTCCATCCTGAACAATTTGTTCCTGAGTGCTCCTGACGAGGAAAAGGATGGAAACTCTGGGTGTGAAAGAAGGATGAGGGTGGGTGGAAGAGGCTAAGGGCAGGCACTCCTCTCCCATCTCAAGGAGAAACAGAAGATCTTAAAGCCCATGAGCTGTTTGCCCTGTTTCTATCTCAGTGTAACCCCTGCCGGAGAATTCCCCCAGAGCTCAACTTGCTGACAAGCACAAAAATCAACATATGTCTGTGTATGCACAGCCATGCTCTCAATCACTGTTGAGATGGAGGCAACCACAGAAATATAAAACACAGATAGCTTCCTTTTGATTTGCCCTTCATTTAAGAATTCTCCACTGGCTGTAATTGCACTCATAATACTGCCGCAGTTGTGTATTTTTCAAAGAACTGAGTCAATAATCCAAATGATGGCTCCAGCTCTGGACAGAGCCTTTCATTTCAACTCATTTAACATTTTAATAATTCCTTAAGTGTTGTAAGGTTCCTGTGTCGAGCTGGAGAGGAGCACTGCAGACCCACGGCTCCTCTCTGCTTCTGCTAGGATTTTCCATAGAGACTCCGGACAAATCATTTAATGACCCCAGCCTGCAAAACGAGAATCAACTGACTTCCTTATCTCCAAGGCATATTGTGAGGGTAAATTTGTGCATACAACTGCAGATCGTGATTTTTTGGGGGGGGGGCAGAAAATACTTGCCCAAATGGGTAGGTCCAGAAGTGCATCTTAAAGAGATAATGATGCTCTCCTTCCCCCAACCACCACCCAGAATGCCACAGATACTTTGAAGTTTTGATATGTGAGCTGGCACAGGGCCAATTGCTATCAGAATCAACCACAAAAAGTTTAATCTGTTCTACCCAGTTTCAATAATTTGTCCCCCCCCGATCCTCGACTTCTACTTCTTCCCCCAAATTCTCCCGTTCCTCTCTATGAAGTGGTGGAATCCCAGTGAGCTGCACTTCAGCAGAGACGAGTAGCGCTGTTGGGCTAATTAGAATTCAATTAACACAGTCATATTTTACCACTTCACTCTCAGTTCTGGTGGGCAATGTCACACGCTCCAGTGACACAGGAAGTACCGCGATGCGAATTAAACATCGTTTGCTACTGGCAGCCAGTAGAGACACACGATGAGGATTGTCTGCTTGCACAAACCACAAGAAAGGGCTCAGCTCTCACCATCAAGAACTTCATATGTAACTCTGGCCTTTAAAACGTGTTACAATGACTCAGAATGAGGAACAAGAGAAAATCTGCCGAAGAAGCAGTTTGTCACGATGTGGGATTCGTTTCTTCAACAGCTATAACCTCAGTTTCCTGATTCAGCAACTTTGATGCCTATAAATTAAAGAAATAAAGTGAAATGGCATCATGTTTGCATGGGATGGAGGTAAACCTGGGTCCAAAATGAAAATCAGTCTGGTGGTCAAGAAAATACATTGCAGTGTGCCTGGCCTCAAGACTAAGTGTCAGCAGTGAAGCTAGGGGAACCCTTGTGTGATCATTAAGTTTATCAAAGCCTTTGAAAGGATCAAACATGGGTGAAGTATTGGCCTGATTGAAGTCAGGGTGATACTTCCAGCCTCTCGCCACACGTTTCTAAAGAGCCCAAAGCCCAGCGCTGGGGCTGAAAAGCAAAATCAAAATAGAACAGATAAATAATAAATTAAATAACATAAGTTAAAGCCTCCTGGAAATGAAAACTGATTAGCCAGATTTCACAGAGGGTTTCAATTAAGTCTGTTTCTCATTTTTGTTTATCTATATTTAATACTGATAAATAATGTTATTTCATTACAAGTCTCCGACGGGTGTTTCTAGCCATTCTTAAAGGGGTAGTTAGGCTTTAAAAAACCTCCATCACCTATGGAATCTGGGTTAGCAAAATGAAAAAAGCACACTTATTTTTCTCCACTAATGATGTTTGCATGTTTTCTTGCACTCTGTTTCTCCTCTGACTTTCCAGATGCTAGAAATGGAGCTCTACCAGGAGTTCCCGTCCTCTTCCTGTGTTGAATACCTGGAATATTGGCTATGTCTGTGTTTAAGTGCTGTGCTTCATGATTCATTTATTCACCCTTGAAGACAGGAGCGGAAGGACCAGTTCAAGAGCTTCCCATCTCACACGGTTCACATGCCCCTGAGACCTGAGCATGGGGAAGGAGGGGCTCAGCCCTGACGTGCGGGTTGCCTCCAGCTTTACACTTACACCTGACACCATCAAGTGCTTCTGTTCACAGAGAAAGGGCGACAAGATTAAAGAGCCACTTCCAGTATCATTAGGAAACACTGACTACCACTGGCAAGCCTTTATCCACCCCATGACAACCCTGATCCTATCCGTTCTTGCCTGGCAAGCGGCAAAACTTCCCTGGTTTCAGCTGCTGGAGATCAATGCCATGTCCAGGGCAGGAGGAAACCTCCCTTGCACACCTGTTGTTGAGTTAAAAATGGTTCAGGTGAAAAGCCACAGGCTACTAATGGACATTTTTTTAAATGAAGGCAGTAAAACACTGTTACAAATTGTCTGATGTTTGCATTGCCTGGAAAGCACACACTGTTATCCAAAGACAGGCTCTGAACGTGATCTTCACAGACTGTGTCTGCTCTGTTCCCAACCCCAGCCTCTACAGGTCTTTTTAACTCCTCCATCAGTACTTTGGGTGTTCCCCAGCACTCTGATTGTCCTTGCTGTGGAGAGGAGGATGCTTTCCTTCCCCTGGTGATGCAGGAGCTGTTACGAAGCATGCAAATGCTACGCCATGTTTCCTCACATCTCAACTGGTGTTTCTGAGCTCTTGCCACGCACAAATGTAGCAAAATTCACTGCTTTCCCCTCCCTGCTTCTCGTCAGGCCTAAGGCAAAAGCTGCTGCAGAGACCACCTGGGCTAAATTAGCACAATTAAACAGTGTTAAGCTGCTTGAGGAAATGCAGTGCTGTTTTCTGTGTTACTGAAGTCATGGTACGTGGCTGTCAAATTACTGTTTGGGAGCAGGAGGATGACCTGTGGGAGGAGCACAGAGCCAAAACCCTCACTTGTGTGTGTAAAGCTCCATCTCCTCATCTAAAGCAGATCACAGAATCACAGAATGGTTTGGGTTGGAAGGGACCCTTAAAGCTCATCCCATTCCACCCCCTGCCATGGGCAGGGACACCTTCCACTATCCCAGGCTGCTCCAAGCCCTGTCCAGCCTGGCCTTGGACACTTCCAGGGATGGGGCAGCCTCAGCTTCTCTGGGTACCCTGTGCCAGGGCCTCCCCACGCTCGCAGGGAAGAATTTCTTCCTGATATCTATTCTAAACCCACTTTTTTTCAGTCTAAAGCCATTACTCTTTAATTTCTGAAGAGTCCAGGGGATGATCTATCATGCATTGGAACTGTGCTATAACCACCAGCACATCAGAGAGATGCTTTTTCAGAGCAGATGTGTGTGTTAAAGTGGAAAGGTAGGAATGTTATGCCAGAGGTCTTTTATTTGAATAACTCTATAAGAAGGAAGATGGATGGGCTTCAGAAGGGCACAGGTAGCACTGCCTGGAGCTGTGTGGGGTGGCTGCTGTTGCCAGACCCGCTGCTGCAGGAAATCATGTTGCTGAACCAGGATGACCTTGTTACTCCAAATGGAGCCACTTTTTCTGCCCCCAGATTTTATCCAATTGTCTGTTTGTTTGGCAACCTGAGCAGAGCAGTGTCTCCAGCTGGGCTGCTGGATGTCTGAAAGACTGAGGCTGTCTGTGAGCAGATGGGAATGTTCCTGCATTTCTGTCTCCAGCTCTCAGGGACCTGACTGAGACTCACAGTGCTCAGAATGCTGAAGAAGAGTGCCCAAAAAATGCCATTGCAAATGCAGCTGGAAAGTCATCTTTTTTTATTCACTTTGATTTCTCAGGATCTTTTTTCAGCCTGAAACCCAGGTCTGGATCTAACGATGCACAGAAAAGAAGGGTGTTGGGTGTCTGCTCATGTCTCTCTGTCCTACTTCTCCCACAAGTAGGACATCTGGGATCTATGGTCACCTTAGTCTGAAGCCTCAATCTCCTGCTGCAGGAAGCGCCCACAGCCCTCAGAGCAGAGACTGAGCTCCAAGTCAGGCTCTGTGCACTTTGCAGCACTGCTAAAATAATTCCTGTGACAAGGGGAAGGCAAAGCAAAAGGAACCTTGTAATTCGGAGCTGGGAGCACTCATCAGGACAGGGGAACCCTAATTTGTCATTCCTGCTACCTTCAAAAGTAATATCTTCCTGGTTACTAAAAATGTGTCTCTCTTGGGAGCAGCTTCCCTGTTTCCCCTGGAATTTCCCTGCTCCTGGATGACTGCATTCCCAGCCGTGCTCCCTTACTGCAGTTACAGGCACTGTGAGCCATGCCGGCACCATCCCCGCTCAAGTCCAGGATAGACAGAAAACTGACTAAAGAAAATTAAGCTCCACCTTGATGTCCCACTTTTCTCGGGCTATGTTTTTGCAACTTCGTAGCAGATGGTATGTCTTAGGTATAGCACTTTGGAGATGCCAAGTGATGTCCTATCTATCAGTGTTTTTATTTAATGAAGAGGGAAATTCTGACTCCTACTTACACTTGAGAAGCTGCAAGAGGGAGACAGGTGTAATGCTATTTCATACTGCTGTATCATCTACCCAGAGCCCTTAACAGCTATTTTTAATCTGGACACTAAAGGAACTATTAATTAGGAAAACATATCCTGGTGCCTAATACAAATTGTAGAGACTCTAATGGTGTATTACAGCATCTTAATTTTCTTCAGAGACTACAATTAGCAGTGAGTTGGTCTGCAGTATGATGATTTTTTTTTTTTAATCTAAGAAAATAAAGGATGCAAATATAGGGCAGCTGAGGAGAAGGATGGGGTTCCAGCCCAAAATGCTTGAAGCATGTCCAGTCAATACATTTAAAATAAGACGTTTCACTCAAGGTACACCTGAATGAGGAGGAAAAATAAAAGTAACTGGGGTTTAGTGGCTGTTTTTAAAATGTGAATTCGGTGACAATATTGCACATAACTGCTCATAAAAAATGCCGGAGTATTTTGCCATTTACATCTATATATGTATAGCCAAGTCCTTTATATCTCAGCTTTAATGTGGCACAATAGTTTCCATTACCTGCACATCAGATGACAGATGTCACAATTTTGTGGGCTTTCACTGTTGAACATATGTATTTGAACCTTCCTGCTTTGTGGGATTGCAAAGAAGGATGATTACATTGGTGCAAGATAACTTTATGTTCCTTTTCACAATGAAATCCTTTTTTTTTTTTGAGAAATTAGACTTTTGTTATTACACAGGAAAATGCTTATTAGTGAAACAAACTTCTTCTGTGTACAGACTTGATTATGAAGTCAGCTGAAATCCAAAAATGCTAATTGAAGATGAAATACTGATCTCTTCATCGTTCCTCTGCCACATCTGAATGAAAAGGTGGGAAATTTTTCCCCCAGAGGAATGTGGTGAGGTTCATTCATGTACTTCCAAGGAAGGTGATGCTGGTGCTGATCTTACTGGGCCTCTACAACAAGCAAGCAAACAAACTCTTTGCAGTGGCTATTTTTCATTGGAAAAATGTAGCTGAGCGGGCAGAAAAAATAACGAAAGAAAAAAGGGCCAACAGGAAAACACTAAAAAGTTGTAATCAACTGAAAGCAGTATGTGAAGAGATCATGCAGCTGATGACCTTAAAAAAAGCCTTAGCACCAGAATAAATCACCACTACCATCACTGACTATACTTTTCATTTCCTCTGCACAAAGCAGAGGTACAAGCCACTGGGAAGCAAAACAAACACATCAGCCTCTCCTCTGCTGAGATGGGTGGGAAACCCCCTTCTGCCACACAAATCCTCAAGCAGGGGCCCTTGTGGCCGTGTCCTTGTGAGAAGGAAGAAGGAGGGTTGACTCTACCTGGCCAGCTCATGGAATGTCCAAGCCTGTGGTGCAGAACACGGGGAATGCTGTGGCTTCTTGGACTCGTCACCAACTCTGTCAGTACTTCAGCCCTGTTCCTCCCAACACCCTCAGCAAGTCCACAGCCATAGGAATGGGTTTATTTTAATCTGGGATGTCTCCAAAATAGATCGCTCATCACTGGCTTCCTTGCATTTCTAAATGCGGGTAAGAAAGCTGATGAATGAAGGAGGAAGCGGGATCTATCTGAGGCTGTGCCCCCCATTTCCCTTTCCTTTCAAAAAGAGGCATAAAAATAAGCAAATGTGTCGATGTGATAGAGGCTGTTTTCATAAAAGTCCAGCCCACAACCCACTTCTGCCCTGGGAAAGCCTGCACTGGGGCTCTGCTCCTGTCTTGGCTCTCTGCGGGAGGGAGCCGGAGCAGGACAGCACAGCCCAGGTAGCCTGAGGAGGCACGCTCCCTTCTTGGAGACATGGAAAGGTGATTATGGATAAGCTGGCAGATTTTAGCTGGAACCAGAAGATCTCAGGGACACTCGAAGAGGTTTATGTGCTGAACATCAGCAGTTTCCTGCAGCCTGGTCCTGGGCTGGGGAAATAGTCACCCATACTTCCATGAATGCTTGGAAAGACATACCTTAGGCTCAGTGAGTGGCAGAGACTTGTTACTGTGTTTTAAATTAGTTCTTCAGCCTATACCTTCATCTACCATGGTAAAAATGAACATCACAGGCTGAACATTAGATATTTATGTTCACCTAACAATCTGTAATAAGCTATCAGGGCAGGTTTTGACATGTACATTGAAGTTATTGCTTTTTTATCAATATCACGGTACATTTGTCAGCAGAGAATAATAATTGTATTGGTATGTATGTAACTGATCTTGTAGTGTGACAGTCCCTACACTGTGCACAAATTGAACACATTTCATCTTAAACACAAGGCTATTAATTAAAATCAGGCAGAAATAGAGAATTTTAAATTGCCAAGAATGGAGCATCTCTGAGCAGCACCTTCTCCAGTATCTTCTTTTGTAAATAACTTGGATTCTTATAGGATCACCTATTTGCCCATGGATTTGTTTGTTACAGCATGCCAGAAGAAATGCCAGGTCAGAGGTCTGAAATCAAGGGCACAATAGGTAGGACAAGGCTGCTGTAAAAGGATGAGAGCATATTTCTAAATTTCAGCAGGCATTAAGCAGCATCTGCTGTAGTTATGGCAGCAAGAGGAGTTTTCGTTCCATTCCTTGCTTTTCACACACCAGTAACTTAGACAAATGCACTGCATATGTGGACACAGGTAGTCATCTGCACTTTTCACAAGTGTCCAGCCAACTCTGAATTTTAATTACTTCTAACTTCTATATTAATTTCCTTCCAACCTGTCTACTTTTTCTACAGCCAATGCTGGACTAAAGATGAGGCTAGGTTTCAAGAAATAGTAAGTTTAAAGCAAGAAATCCTTCTAAAATGGCAAATCTTAACTCACGTGCACAAGAATATACAGGATATTATGCATAAGGGAAAAAAAAGCACCCTTTAAAGAGCCAGAAACAGCACTGAAGATCTGGGAAGGATTTCCCTGCCAGAGTTTAATGGAGATCATAAGAGAGAATGAGTCAGACCATATTTAAAAACTAATTGCCCATTATCCAGGTGTGATGATAGTTGACGTTAAGATGTTCAGGTTACCGAAGCTGTGAAATGTGGTTATTTTTATCAACTGACCAAAGTGCAATAAAACTGTAGTAAAAATTCCCTGGGAGAAGTTATTGATCAATGTTTGCCTCTTCTGGCAGAGTATAAAGAAGAGGAAAAGGAGCTGTACCTTACACCAGAGTAAAAGTCAGCCTTGACAAGTTTTAGGAGTTGAGATTTTTATGATAAAAGATCCCTAGGCCACAGCATAAAATAAGGCAAAATGAATGCTGGTAAGAACAAGACCAAGTGGTATAGAATGAGAGGTCAGGTATAGAGAAGCTCTAACCTTGTAATCAGCTAAAGGCTTATGTTTCATATTTCAGTTAAAAGTTAAGATGCAATTTCAGTATTATGACCAGAAATAGGGAAAAAAAAATTGTGGAAGTAACTGCCAGTCATCTTACCAAAGTTACCAGGATGTTCTGTTAGAAACAGGAGATGGACCTGCACGGATACATTCCTGAAACATCAGCAATTCAATTTTCACAACAAGCAATAAGGCAGTGCAGAGGTCAAAATGGGATGGAGAGAAGGACAAACATCAACAGAGCATACTCTTCCATTGGGTGTAGCAAAACACAATACTGTGAGTGTATGTATTTCTTTCCTATTTGTTTAAGTGTCTTACCATGGTACTTTTCATTAGAAACATAATTCTCCTTTCCCCTGAATAGTTTTGCTAATTTTGGATGCAAACTCATGTTTTGCAAAATCTTCTTCTTGCCACGGAAGGGTGCTAAGGGAAAACAATTGGATTTCTCACCTCTGAGTATCCAGATTAAGTGATATTTATTAATTTCAGTATCTCTGGTTATCAGATCTGCCCACCTCTGCTTCCAACAGTACCTGTCAGAGCAGTTCTGGGACAGGGGCCTAAACCTTTGCAGTCAGTGCTCGTTGGTTCCTACTGCAGCAAGTGTTCCATTTCCTGATAACAATACCACAGGCAGCAGTTGGAATAATTTCCTAGAGAGAGGCAGATTTTTCTGCCTTTTCATTCCCATGCACAGATGGAGACAAGACAAGGCCTGCTTTAGCTTTTAAACATGACAGTGTAGCTAAAGTTGCTTTTCAGCTTAAATTCCCTCTATCTCCTCTACATGTTCTTCATATTCCAGCACTAAAGGGGCTCCAAGGGAGCTGGACAAGGACTTTGAACAAGGACGTGGAAGGACAGAACAAGGGGGAATGGCTTCACGCTGCCAGAGGGCAGGATTAGATGGGATATTGGGAAGGAATTGTTCCCTGGTGAGGCCCTGGCACAGGGTGCCCAGAGCAGCTGTGGCTGCCCCATCCCTGGAAGTGTCCAGGGCAAGGTTGGATGGGGTTTGGAGCAGCCTGGGATAGTGGAAGGTGTCCCTGTCTGTGGCAGGGGGTGGAACTGGATGATTTTTAAGGTTTCTTTCAACTCAAACCCTTCTGGGATTCTGCAGTTCTATGAAATCGATGTTACCATGTTTCTATATTACCCAGTAATATATTATGCACTAATAAAGCAATCATTCACAAAACACTCTTTAGTTTACTATGCCAAAAAGAAAAAAAAAATCCATGACATGTATAATCTAGGAAAGATCTTGTTCCACTAACAACTTCCATAAACAGCCACATGTAATTTTTTCCAGAAATGAGTCAAAAGATCGCTTGCTAAGTCACTGGCTGGTACAAAATAGATGCCATTAGGTAAAACCCATTCCAGTGAGCTCCAAAAGGGCACAAGGTTGAAGAGCATCGTGGGCTTTGCTTTGAAAACGTTCTTTCCCACACACCTGCTAGGCTGGTACAGCTGAATTTTCCCATTCTTGTCAAATCTTTCCTGTTTAAAATGAGTAATAGTGCCAGATTTCTGAAGTAATACACCACTTAGTGTCGTACTCCCTGGTAAAGTTCCTCTATAACACTTTTATTTGCAAAGGTTACTATGACAGCTGCTTGGCTGAATTTATTTTCAAATTGGGCATTTATGTTCTTCCATAGCTATTTGAATTCTTCTTTTACTTCATGTGTTGAATCTAAAATAAAAATTTTATCAACTTTGGAATGTGATTCATTATTTAATTTATCAGGATCATTCTCCTGAATTGCTATAATTCACCTCATCTTTTGTAGGGTATATCCATCTTCTACCTTCAGTCTTTAACTGACTGCAACTTTATTTGCTGCACCTTTTTCATCTTTTATTAATTGATTAAGCTGTGACAGCTCCTTTTGAAACACCAAGCAGAAAAGACAAAATGTTTTCATAGATTCTGAGGCCATCACAGTTCTCCAGCCTCCCATCCTGTGTGGGCTGGATCACAGACATTCACACAATCCACCTCAATTTTGAGTTATTGAGTCTGCAGCTCAGTCACTTGTGGTTGACTTGGAACATATCTTCTAGGAAGTTTTCCAATTTCAAAGACTTCAAGTGACAAAAATTATCCCACATCCCATGTGCAGTATCCAAATGTTAAATTGTTCTAACAGCTGAATTATGTGCAATCTTAAAAATTTACACCTCATTTCTGGTATAACTTTTTCAGCTTGGGTTTATAGACAGATGACCATTTTCTGCCTGTATCTTTCTTGTGATTAAAAGGACTTGTGGAACTGTGTATCTTCTCTGATTTATTTAATGGGCTTAAATGCAGGCTGAAAAAAGTGGTATGTAACTGCAATAGGATTTTTAAAGAGATAATTTAAGGGCTCACTGGACAGCTTTGAAGGCAGTTAGTGAACATGCAGCTGGGTTTTAAATATATATATATATATATATATATGTATGTATGAGGGTTATGCAGTTATATATAGAGGCTACAGGCTACAGGTGTGGAGAAGGGACTAGATACCCAAGTAGGGAATTTCTGTAGGAAAATTTCTGTAGGAAATCTTCTATACCAACACAGCTGTTTAAAGGTTAGTGAGTCCAGGACATGATCAAGTTACTATCTCTGCTTCTTTCCTCTTCTTCTTCTTGTAGGCATCTTGGAAATTGGTCTCAGGTCCCATATGGGTAAGGTGAATACATGAGGTGTTTCTTAAACATAGAGGGAAGAGCAGGGTATGAGAACTACAGCCTGTGATGTTTCAGGGAATGAGGGAAATTACCAGACACTTCATGAAAAGTCTTTTTTTTTTTTTTTTAGATTTTCCCTAGTAGCTTGGCAACATGTAATTCTCCAGTCTCCCAAACCCTGTCATCTAAGTTATGTTAGGATTCAAACAGCTAGCAGACTGTAAACAGGAGAGATTAGTCATCCTCAGATCCCCAGCATTACCATTTTGGAAAGAGGGAGAGTGGTTCCTGTACGACCCTGTGCTGTTTACATTGGGGTAGCAGCAGGGAAGAACATGGGTAAGTCAGATATAAATGGCACTTCAGAAAAAAACTGGAAACATTTGCCAGCACTGTAACCTACTACGTAATAGCTCCTGAGTGGTGCTCAGCACTGTCTCACAGATGCCCTTCAGTAGGATGAACCCGAGCATCACAGTCTAGTGAGCGGGAGACAGTCTGCTGCTCTGTTTGAGCTGAATTGCCTCCTCACCATGGTGACCAAGAGAGTTATGTCTGATCTGCTATTCTGGCAAGGTCCTCCATCATTTCTCTGTCTTCTCAGCGCAAGCCTCCTCATCGGCGTTTTCCAAGAAACCTCAATCACTCTACCTGACAGAGCCGGACTTCCTTCCAGCAAATGAACACAAGGGCCCAACACTGTCTTTGGGAAAATATGTTCTTCCCTCCTGGAAGGACTCCAAAGGGCAGGCTATCCCAGAAAACCTCATTGAGGACCTGACAGTAGCTGCCCCAAGGTTGTGTTTCAGTTTGTGCAGATAAACAGTAAAACAGAGTAGGAGAATGGGATGGGTAAAGGTGGGGCCTTGCAGTGCCTAAAGTGGACATACAAGAAGGATGGGAGCAGATATTTTAGCAGATATTTGTCTGTTACTACAAAGGGATAATGGCTTTAAATTAAAGGAGGGTAGATTTAGGCTAGATATGAAGAAGAAATTAATGGCTGTGAATGAGGTGAGGACCTGGCACAGGCTGCCCAGAGAAGCTGTGGATGTGCCATCTCTAGAAGTGCTCAAGGCCAGATTGGATCATGTTTGGAGCAACTTGGGATAGTGGCAGGTGTCCCTGCCCATGGCAGGGGTTGGACTAGATGGCCTTCAAGGGTGCCTTCCAACCCAAACCATTCTAAGTCTCTCTGGTGCCATTTCATTCTGCACAGGAGCACTGACTGTACAAACACACAGCAGGTCATCCTGAGGTTCCCAGCTCCAGCTCTGGGATTGTAAATCGGAGTGATGTTACCTTTAGCTGAGACAACCCGGTCTCAGAAGTGCCGTAAGAGTCATCCAAGCCCTGTGCTATTGTTCCTGCTGCTGTGTTTTGTCTGGGCAGCCCCAACTCTTATAAACAGGAAACCGGAGACTTCAGATGATTTCTCCGCCTGAATAGAGATTGGTACAAGTATTTGAGATTGCTGCCCTTCTTCCAAACAAAACTCATTTATATGAATATTCATAGGCAATTAAACTGTCGTGACTACTTAAGGAAATGCCTGGACTTACATATAGATTAATGTGCATGTGTTTAGGCTACAGGTCTTGCTCCACGACCTACAGATATCAATCTATTGTTCTGTCCTTAAACTGCCAGCAGGCATGTTTTTCTCCTGAAATTCTTCTCCCATAAATACCAAATAAAACTATAGTTTGTGCAATAGTCCCAGAGATATCGGTTGACCCAGACTGTATTTGTTTGCATGAGACATCTTTACAGCACTCTGGGGAAAAACCAGAGTTTCAAAACCAGAGCATCGATCCTCAGACAAATCTGCTGAACCATGGAGCAGTATTTCCTGACTTCCAGGTATTTCTTTTGGAGTAGATACAGTAACACTTGTACATCATTCTGAGTCACTCCTTGTGCATATGTGCACATTACATCCATTTTCTTCCACGCTGACAGGGCATTGCCAAACGATTTAGTTTAGATAGAGCTGGCTCTTCAGCATAATTTTTCACACACACATTTTAGCGCCCTGAAAGCTGAATTCTGATTTACAACCTTTTCGGAATTTGTTTTTCACCGTGGTTTATGCCAAAGATGTTTTATTCATATAAAACAAATGCCTGACATTTGTTTCATTAAGATATTAAACTTGCACTCCGTTTGCTCTCCTGGAAGACACCAGCCATATAAAGGATTGCCAGGCCATGCTCTGGCGTGGGCACGGTTGAGGGACTCAGAAAATGGCAAGTGAGCTCATCTTTTGCAGCTCTAACCAGGCAAGCCTTGTTCAGAGCCCTGATTCAGTGGCTATTAAATAAACCAGAAAAGCACCCAACCCCACCCTTTGCAGCTGGAGCTTTGTCTGAATGTGATAAGAGATCATTAATTTTCAATTTGACCTCAGACTATAACATTCAAGTGGCCTCTTTGTTCTCATAGCGATGTTACAGGCAAGGTCTGAGTCAAGGGAACAGGAACGGAAATATTAAAATAGTCCTAAAAACCTTTTTACTCTTGTGATCTTGCTCCTCCTAACTTAAACCGAGCACACCTTATCCATTGGACCATCACGGCCCCACGACATGGACTTCCTCTTGGTGCTTCTTTCCCAGAACAAACAACCCTGGTCAGCCAAGGTGAGCAGTTGTGCAATGGTAATAAGGGATATTGAAACTCTGCTGCGAAAACATGTTGTGAACAAATCACTGGGGCAAAGTTTATTTATACCAAATGTCTGTGTGTAGCATTTATAACAATCCAAAGTCAGAATAAAAGCTGAAATTCACTGATTAAAGTGCTCGCTGTGAATAGCTCGTACAGCTCAGAATTCAAAAACAGAGTTGAAGAAGTTGTTATTACACTCCACTGCAAAAAGAGCTATTGTGAACCTATGGGCACATCAACAGCTGTCTATGGAAAATTATTATTATTAGAGAATAGAAAATGTCCTATTTTTAACAGATAATCCCAGAATCTGGGTTGAATTAGAATGAAGGAGAGCCCATCTTCCACATCCTTTTTCATTCAGGCATTTGGCAAGCTGAGACTTTACACAATGTAATTTAGGATGTTTAAATTGCTGTTTGTTACTGGCGGTTTCTCATTGCAATACCTCAAATACTTCAGGAGGGGACGTAAGGCTTGGGTCCTTCTGTAGATACACAACTGCTTCCTATGGCTCTTAGGTGCTTTAGGCTGCTTGGTTCGGGTTCACAGGGCTGGAACAAGGTTGTTTTAGGATTGGTTTAATGTGTTTTTTCTGCTTTCAAGTAAATCCAGTTTTCCATCGACTAACTCATGATTTGTACTGAAACAAACCTTTAAATGAAACAAACCTTTAAATCCTAAGATTCCTCTCCCTCTGACAGAATTAACAGGCCTGGATGGCACCACAAGTTGGACTGGCAATCATTAGAGACTTCATTTTCTCTTCTCTGTGCATGCTCTGGGGGAAGAAATCCTGTTGGGAGATTGTCCTATCAAGTATAAGGGAAAGAGATGTGCAACACCTTGATTGTGTCTCCAGAAACCTTCACAACAGCCTGAGATCTGCTCAGAAGCCTTTGGAGCTACATGGGCAGAAATAAATTTTATACGTCAAGTAACTGACCTCAAGGAATATCTTCCTTTATAGATCTGAACTATTTTATGCAAGTTTAAGGGTACTGGAAAGCGAGGGATGATGGCTTAACTTAGTTCAAATGTTTGGTGGCTTCCAGTCAGAGTCAAGCATAAAAACTGCTGGGTTTTTTGTTTGGGTTTTTGGATGATGCCTTTAGGCTTGTAGGTATACGTAGCCTGTGGAAAAAAAAAAAACCAAAACCAGCGTGGGTTTGACAAAATTTCAGCTTCCTGATAATATGAGCTCAGACAATCAGGGAAAACAAGTAATATTATCTGGGTTCCACCACATTATGTGACCTATGTGAACAACTCAGGCAGAAACTGAGACCTGATAACACTTAGGATAAATATCCTTATGGGGAAAAAAAATGTTGTGAAATACTTTCACAGACAAATGGTGATCTTGAGCAATTTTCTCCTGGTCAGTGGGCAATGCTGAAACTTGAGCCCAGCACTGATTTTAAATATTTTTGCTCTCTTCAGCTCTGGTATTAATCTGCAGGGCTCCACTCTGTTCTGGAGTGATTATCAATGAGCTGATGGATTTAACTGCAAATATTGGGAAGAGTTTTTCCAGATCTGCACTTTGTATTGCAGTTACTAATATTTTTTTATTGGTTTTTTTACCCAAACTTAAGCTATTTGAATGTCATATTAATTAAACAAATTCAGAATGGGTTAATTCAACAACTGGAAGGCTTATATTTCTCACCGTTCAGTAATACTACCCAAGTGTCAGCTCTTAGTTTGAAAAATTCCTCTGAACTAGTAAACCAGAGAATAATAAAGATACTATAATTTTCTTTCACTAAAATAAACAGAATATTTTCCTAGTTAATTGTTTACATGTCTTACTCCTGTCACTTCTTTCCTTTCATCCTTATTTTTCTTGTTTTCCTTTATTCACATTTCATCTCTTGAACTCCTTATCTCTCTAATCCCTTATCCTTTATGTTTTTGTTTTATCTCTCATTCCACCACTTTATTCCCTGTTTCCTAAGCCTATCTCCCTTTCCATGCTAGGCTCCCCAGGCTTTAAATGCCCTCTGAACCCTTTTTCCCTTTCCCCCAGTTCTCTACCTTTCTCTTCTCTTTCATTTTTCCTTACAGCAATCTCTGCAGAACAATACTAGAAGTTGAGCTGGCAAGCTGACAAAAAAGAACAGTTGGAAAGAAAAGTTTACTCAAAGACAGGCACACTTTTTTAAGGAAAAAAAAAAAAACATAGGAAGGTGTTGCCAAATCATCTGCTTTTTCAGATGTGAAACTTTTAGCAAAGCTCTCTGCAGCACTGATGTGAGGGAAGGAGCAGGAAACACTATCAGGTTGCCAGATGACTTGAGGATGGTGAGGTGGGATTCTTAAGTGCACGTGATAGCAGTAATTCAGGATATTATTCCACATGTAAAAATAGCTATGCAAAATTAACACAAAGGCTTTGGTATAAAAAGATAAAAGCCAGGAAACTCAGAGGCTGTGCAGCTCTTTTTATCTCGTTTCATTTTGGTTAGGGGATTGTGGGGAAACAGCAGAAGAGATAGAGTGTTTACATTGCAGCATCTGGGCCAAGGTGTAGTCATGACAAAAGGTTACTGCACTCCTGCTTGGCAAATGGGTGGGAAGAGGACTTGGGTGTAAAGGTGATGATCTCAGGCTGGGAGCACATGGGCAGAGAGGGGAAAGGTGAAAGGCAAAGCTGGAATAAGTCATGCAGCAGAGTGTAGGCACCCACAAATCACATGGTGGGTCTACCAACGAGAGAAAATTCCAGTTGTGACTTGCAAAGGGGTGTGGTTTTTACTGGGGGTAGAGTAAACCACTTCAGGCTTTGCCTTATAGAGTCTCAGCTTTCCAAAAGCTTCAAGAAATGTTCTTTCCCTGAAGCCTGAGTGGCTTCAGTTGGCAAATCTCTATTAGATTGCATTGGCTTACCCTGAATTTGAATTTCTCTCCTGGAAATAACATGGCCATGCGAAGAGAGCTGTAGATAGGATTTCTTTTCCCATCCCCACCATCCGAGCTGATGACCCTGGGCCTTGACTCGCATTCCTAATAGGATAGGCCTTCCTTTGTAAGGATTCTTTAGCACCTGTAGGTTACGTGTTCAATTAGCATCTATATCCTGAACCGAGCTGAGTTGCACAAGCTTTGAAAAAAGTAACAACCAAATGGCTAATTAGGTCAAATTTGGGGCGTATCAAACTTGACAGTGTCTGGCTTACATCACAGTGGATTTACATAATGGAACTTAACGGTGCTGAAGAGTCTGTTGTGTCTACTCTGATTACTCTATGGAAGCTTTTTGCTGTGATTTTCTTTAAAACATAAAATTTTCACTCAGAAGAATATCTTCTTGATAACTTTACTGTGTGGCTTGTATAGAGCAGGGCTTATACTGCTCATTACCTGGGCTACTAACACAATAGTGTTACAATCAGTTATCTTATTTTTCAGAACTCAGTAATCAACGTCAGCAACCAATTGTTTAGCAAATTTCCTTTTAAAAACCAAAGCTATTTTTCAACTGTTTGTTCAACTACAAAAGCCTGGGAGGGATGGCAAAACCCATGAGGACTCAAGGTAAATGCCTTGGTTTGTCTTTTCCAGAGATACTACCTACCAATGAGCAATAATAAAAAAAAAGCAAACAAACCAACAAAATCTTAAGTTAATAAAGTTTTATATTCTTACTGTGGCTTCCTCTGTCTTCTAGCAGCCCATCCTGTACATCAAAGGTCAGAAAGAACACAATGAGTCACTATCAAAACCCAAAGAATGCTTCGTGAACAATTACTATACATAAATTGCAGCCTGGTATTTCATTTCTGTGCCAGCTCACAGTAATACAGCCCATTTCCTCTTCATTTTCTTTTTCCCTGCAGCTTTTGTCCATAATAGCAAACAGCTTTGTTAATCTGCTCACAGAGCTTGACTTTGTTTTTTTTTTTTGGGGTGTACTTATACCATTGCCTTTTTGAGTAGTGGGCAGCAGTGGTATGAAATGTCTTGCTCCAGCTCTTTAGGCTACACTTCTTCGGTGTCAGAGTCCCCAACAGCTCTATAAGACTGCCAGACTTTGTAGCCAAAAAAATCATTAGGAATACTGAAAGAGTCCTCTTTGAAACCCAGAATCAAAGTTTCCCCCAGAGAAGAATCAGCTGCACATTAGCTCATTCCTAGCAGAGCAAGTGAGCCCCATGCAGCTCTGAAACCTGTGCTGATCCCTCAACACACCCACCGTCTGCAGGACCAGCCCTGGGATCCATTCACCCAGTTCAGCAAACACGGGACCTTATACACTTTTATTACATGTGCATGTGGGACAAAACAGGCCTCTTTGGAGCCAAAAGTATCTCAGTGATCATCATCCTTGGTATTTCATCCTGCAATCCCCAGTTTTCCCACTTTTGGCAATACCTTGTGTCCATGACTCTTGCTGCGATCCCCCCAAAGAGAAGCAGAGACATTCCCTTGTATAGTACAACATCCAAGAAATAAAAAGTCTTAAAATTTTGCTGAACAAGTATCATGAAGACAAATAAAGGAGAATTGTTTTTCAGAAGGTAGGATTTATGTGTGTGTGCAATTAAATAATGAATGCAAACCCAGATTTACAACATCTTCATGTTATTACCTACACACTCAAATTCACTGGTCAGTTTTAAGTAGTCTGCTGGTTAATTTATTGCCTCTAATGAGCAATAATATGGACTAGAAAGTTGTGATGACAAGCAGCAACAACTGGCATTCTCTCAACAATTCCACACTAAGAAAAGAGGGAAGTAAGATAATATCAGCCAGCTTCCTTCTGAAGAAGTTTGGTTAAGTCAGAATTCTTCATTTTAGAAAATTACAAAGTAAAACTGCTTCAGACTACTATTCTACCTAGCATGGGAGGAAGATAGCAGATATTTTTAATGTTCCTAAAATAATCACATCCTATTGTACCCAGCTCTAGTAAAAGGTAGACTGAAGTAAAACATTGCTTTTTTTTTGCCTGCTGAATTGTGAGAAATGTTCAAGGACCCTTTGCTTCAGTTCATAATAACAGAAGTAATCAGATGTGTTTGGGGGATGTATTCATGGCCATACACTGAACCACAGGACTCAGTCAGGTCCAAGGCTTTGATTTGTCTTCAAAAATATTCACATCAACTACTGACATGAAGGTGACTCCAAGAAGGGTTTGTGACTGTGCTTGCAATACACTTGACAAGTTTGGAGCCTAAATTTTAATTATTTACTCTGTTATTAACCCATGCAGTTTCCTGTTTTCAGTCTCTCAAAAGGAGGTGGTAGCACTTACATATCTTTGGGGATTAAGACCTAATCCTGTAGGGGCTCCAGGCTGGCAGCATTTTATCCTTATAAAAACCACCACTACAGCAATTGTGAATAGACATAAGTACCAACAGGTTCTCCCAAGACTGGGATATATTGTTAAAATGCTATTCTGGGGCAAGAGTATTTTTGTAGAATCAGAGAATGGTTTCAGTCAGAAGGGACCTTAAAGACCATCTCCTTCCAATCCCCCTGCCATGGGCAGGGACACCTTCCACTAGACCAGGTTGCTCCAAGCCTCATTATCATGAAAATCTTATGAGTTATTAATTATTTATAAAAATGGAGTGTATTTAGCAACTTTGAGTGAAAGCTGCTACAGCAGGCTAATTCATACATCTATTTTGAGCTGAATTTCAGCAAAGCATTTGTAGTTTTTGTACATTCTTGGTTGATTAATTCTGAAAACTTGCATGTACACATATAATCTCCATTTTTGCATATGCTTATACCTATCTGCAAAGTACAAGTGGCATAAGCGCTGTGGAATTTGCATACATCCAAACAGAAGACTCAGTTCTGCAGGAGAACTTTTAGAATCATGACCCCTTCTAAGCTATACCAGTAAAATATAGAAAACTCGCTGTCACTTCTGATGTAGAGCAAAATGAAAGTAGAGATGATGAAAGTGCTTGCTTGTGAATGAGAGAACAATACATTCTTCAGTTCTTCCCTGCAAAGAAAATATTTCTACTTTTTTTTTTTTTAAATTTTCTTTCTTCTCTCACACTAACTGAATGTGGGTGGAAAACAGTAGAAAAAGAAAGGGTCATGTTTGCTCCTCAAAATTTGAAGATGGTGTTTTTTTCCTTTGCCACAGATGCTCCGTGCTCATCAGTTGCCGTGTACTTCTGAGAGAGAAAAGAGAGAGAGAAATTGCCAATAACATTGGTAACCTTAAGTGTAGGCATGCATAAAAATTTGCTGAAAATTGGGTTGTGGTGCATGTTCTTATTTTAGATTTGCCCTTGTTAACGTCTTTTTAATAAACAGGTGCATACACTTCCCCAAGCTGTCACTGTTGTTTATCCAGTCTGCACACTTTAGAAATCTACTAATGGAATAGACCCAATCATCTTAAGGATCTGTGCTTTAAACAGTCTCAAAGTTTTCAGGAAAATACTTTCTGGCACTACAGTTCTGCTGGATACAAGCTTCACAAGGTTTGCTTTTCAAGATTTAAAAAAAAAAAGCGACACAATTTCACTTCTAAGTTCAGCACAATGTAATAGAGAGTTTGGCACATGCTTGACTTTAAGATTAGCAACAAAGTGGGATGGATAGAGGGAAGGGAAAATAAAAAAGGTATAAGAAAGGTGGAGTGTCTCCAGAAAAGGAGAGAGCTGGGTTGTTCTTCCTGGAGAAGAAAAGGCTCCAAGGAGACCTTACAGCACCTTCCAGTGCCTAAAGGGACTCCAGGAGAGCTGGAGAGGGAGTTTGGACGAGGGCCTGGAATGACAGAACAAGGTGGAAGAGTTCTAAACTGAAAGAGGTTAAGTTTAGATTGGATATTAAGAAGAAATTACTGCCAGTGAGGGTGGGGAGGCTCTGGCACAGATTGCCCAGAGAAGCTGTGGCTGCCCCATCCCTGAAAGTGTCCAAGACCAGCCCTGGATGGGGCTTGGAGCAACTTAGTCTAGTGGAGAGTGTCCCCTGGCCATCACAGGGGGTGTTGGAACTGGATGGTCTTTAAGGTCCGTTCCAGCCCAAGCCATTCTATGATTCTGGATCCTGTTAAGGGAACCAAACTCTGCATTGCAGGTCTCAGCCTAAAGGAGCACAAACACCCTTTATTAAATCCATCCTATGGTCTTTGAGAAGAGAAACTGATAGTTACAATCAATGTATTAGAGATATTTTTTATTATAACTACTTTGCTATTGAAGTAGTTAAATAAGCTAAAGGTATGTAATTAACTGCAGTTGCGTCTCACGAGTTTTAGATTGCATAGCTGGAGATCAGTATTGTCCAGTTGTAGGTGGAACAGTAATTGCTGGAATTTCTTCTAAGTAATACCATGGGAAGAGTTTCTGCTTTTAATTCTTTGCTGAAGGTGTCGGTCTGATAGTCCTGGAGATTGTAATCTTTAATATTTATTTCAGAGAATTACAGAGTGGGTCAGGCTGCAAGGGACCACGGTGGGTCATCTGGTCCAACCTCCCTGCTCAAGCAGGGTGATTCCAGAGCAATGGCACAGGATTGCATCCAGATGGTTCTGGGATATCTCCAGTGAGGGAGACTCCATACCCTCTCTGATTTCTGTTCCAGTGCTTGGTCACTGCACAGGGAAGAAGTTCTTCCTCATATTCAGGTAGAACTTCCTGGGCATCAGTTCCTGCTCCACATGCCTGGTCCATGCTCTGACCCCTTCCTGCAGACACTGACAGACATTGATGAGGTCCCCTCTCAGCCATCTCTTCTCCAGGCTGAACAGCTCCAGCTCCCTCAGTCTTTCCTTGTAACAGAGATGTTCCAGCCCCTCAATCGTGTTTGTATCCTCCGCTGGACCCACTCTAGGAGCTCCATGTACTGAGGATCTCCAGAGGTTAGGGGAATGAAAGCGGCAAAAGAAACTTTCACCGTCTCACTGAAGTTACTTGGAACTGGATGATCTTTAAGGTCCTTTCCGACTCAAACTCTTCCATGATTCTATGATATGTAAACCCAAAGTTACCTCTGTTGCTATATCAGAAAAGGAAAATTTCCAGCTATCACCAACTTGGTTTGCAGTAAAGTCTATGGCCTACATGTGAGAAGTCAAATAACCCCATACTTACAAGCAGCTCCTAAAGGGCTCTTTTAACCTAGAACTTCACATGACTTCATGTGATATGGGTTTCACAATGCCTCATTAGGTGAAGAGCGCCTGAGCAGCCTCTGTGCTGGTCTGAGTCACGGTGGTCCACAAGGAACTTTACTCACAGACTTCACTGCTAGCATTATTCCTTCTGGGAAAAAGGCAAAAAAAGAAAAACATTTTACAGCAGCAAGCCTGGGTGCAGATTGAGTGATTTGCCATGAAAAAAGTTGGAGGGGCTCATTAGAGGCAAAGTTATTAGGCCAAGCAAACAGTTAATCCCTGTCACACAGAGGTAACAGAGTTGCCAGCCTTGAACTCTAAATTAAAGGCACTTTCTGAGCACCAGAGAAGTGACTCTTTTTTGCAGCTTCCTCAGTACCATCCGTCTACCATAATGCTGTGGTGTTTTTCTTTCTTTAAATTCTGGGCTCCAACTAATTACTGGCAGGAAGTGCCTATTTTTATGCCATTAGTATGCAAATGAGTGAGAAGTAGAAAAATATTCTAAAGGAACTGTTACAATATCTGTCCACAGATTACTGGCCAATTAGAACATGGGATTAGGGCTGCGGGACCCCAAAAGAGTATGGCCAAAGTCTTTCTGCTTGGGTGCCTCAAGTGTAGTTTCAATGGGAACTGTATATACACGGTTCTTTTCCTCAAAAAAAAGGGGAAAAAAAAGTTCAAGCCTAAATTGCCTGCTTACAAATGAGCACTTCTACACTTGGAAAATAAATGCCTTCACTTCCTTGCCTCAATTTTTCTATCCATAAATTGGGGATGAAACATCCTGCTTGTCTGTGTTCCAGCACATGCCAGGGGCAAATTATTCAGCTGGACTGGAGGCCTCCTCATCTGTCACCCTGTCTGAAAGACACAACCTTATAAAATTATTTATAATGTGCATGATAAATATTAAAAGATTTTCGGGTCTTACCACTTCTGCCTAGGTAAAACCCATGAAGAACTGTGCTTTGTGATGTTTTCACGTTTCCATAACTTGGCAGGGTCAGGAATTTAGAGGTGCAGGACAGTGGAAAGCTATTGGAAAACAACTTTCCTAGGATTTTTGAACCTAAAAACTTGTGAAACAAAACACTGCATTATCCTAAGGGTATTTCTCATGCAAATCAGCCTTCTCGTCACTCTTTCACAATCACTGATTAGCCAGAGTAGGAAAAAAAATACATAATCCTCAAGTTACTGGTGTTGATGCTTCTCACAGCTGTACTCTTTGGAAATTCTGCTTCGTCACTCCATTAGGTGTTACTCATTTTGACTTCCTATTAAAAAAAAAAAAAAAAAAAGTTTCTGTCTACATACCAGAGATAACACCACGCTAAACTGAGTCAGTGTGACAAAACACTTCTCCCCTAAAATAGTTTTGCTGGAAGCTTTGTTACTCGCTGTGGTGAAAAAGAGGGTTAATACACCTGCCTGTAACAATTACACCTTCAAAGGAGGCCACGAAGGAGTTGATCAGAGGGATGGAGCACCTCTCCAGCAAGATAAGGCTGAGAGAACCGGGGTTCTTCGGCCTGAAAAAGAGAAGGCTTTGAGGTAGTTTTCGTTGTGACCTTCCAGCGTCTGAAGGGAACTTACAGGAAAAATGTGACAAGATAACTTACAAGACCATGTCATGACAGGATAAGGCGGGATGGGTTCAAATTCAAAGAGAGCAGGTTTAGATTCGATATTAGGAAAAAATTCTTTACTGGGAAGGTGGTGAGGCACTGGAACAAGTTGCCCAGGGAAGTTGTGTCTGCCCCATCCCTAGAAGTGGTCAAGGCCGGGCTAGATGGTGCTTGGAGCAACCTGGTCTAGTGGAAGGTGTTCCTGGCCATGGCAGGGGTTGGACCGAGGTGGTCCTTAAGGTCCCTCCCAACACAAACCATTTTACGAATCTATTGTAATGATTCTATGATAACACCTGCTCAGCCTCTCTCAGGAGCTGCACCACCTGAAAAGGCTTGAGATAGGGAAAAAAACACACACCTCCTAATCATATCTAACTGGCAACCGCCCTGACTGTCACTCCTTTCAGCTGCTTCTCACAGAAAACCATCTTCTTTCTAATTGCTTTTATTTAGCCCACCTGGTGCACAACTCCTTGTTATATATTCTTCCCACCCCTCCCTACTCCCAAAACTCTTGCAAAGGGGCTCATCGCTTTCTTCGCACGGTCTGGTTCCCGCCCCATCACTTCGCTCGGGGTTCCTTCTCCCCGTGCCCCGCAGCGGCAGCCGGGCTGTCCCTGGCGGAGCCCCCGGGGCCCGTCCCGCTGTCCCCGCAGGCAGGGAGGGTCCCCGGGCGGCGGGGCGGAAGGGGGGGCCGGCGCTGAGCTGAGGGAGGGGCCGGGACGCCGGCGCGTCGGTGCCGACGGTCTCCAGGAGGGAGTGAGGAGGAGGTGAGCGCCCTCGGGGTGGGGTGAGGAGCGGGGCCGCCCGCGCCAGCCGGGAGGGAGGGAAGGGGTCAGCGGGGCGGGCACTCGGCGGCAAGACCGGCGGCGGAGAGGGGGCTCCGGGCGAGCTCCGCCGCGCTGGGCGAGGCGAGCCAGAGGAGCCGGCTCCGCCCGCCGCGGCTCCCGGCACCTGCGGCCGCGCCGAGCACGGGCCCGCGGCTGGGCGGGGGAACCCGGCCGCCGTGCCCCGAGCGCCGCGGGCGGGCAGGGGCCGCTCCCCGGCGAGCCGCGGTGCCGCCTCCCGCCGCTCTAACATGGCTGCCGGCGGGGCCGGGAGCGCGGGCAGCGGCTGCGGCGGCTCCGGCCTCTTCCCGGGGCCGGGCGGGGAGCGCGGCCTGGCCGGGCCTGGGCCCGCGGGGGAACCGCGCCGCAGCCGCCGCCGGGGCCCGCGCGTTCGGAGTGCTCGTGGGGAGGGTGTTTCTTACAGACGCTCTTCTTTTGCCCCTCTGCTTTGACATACAAGGTGTGCAGGGCAGGGGCTGCTTTTTGTGCGCAGTTAAAGGGAGCGGTGAAATCCGAACCCGGGTTGATTCCACGTATCAAAATTAAAATGTTTATACGTATAAGCACTTCTGCTGGTGAAGGAGTCTGGAAAAATTGCACCCTTAGTTTTGGCATTCCATCAAGCTTTATAGAAGAAGAAAAACAAAACCATAAAAAATACTACTTTTACAAAATGTGTGTATTTTAGGATATCGGTTTTATTATTTTAAGCTAAGAATGCCGTGGAACAGAACACTTTGCAGCAGAGGAGCTGCTTAAATCTACTTTGTAAACATATCCCAACTTTAGGAAAGTGTGTCTGGGATGAATGGGACTTGGCAGGTCTGCACAAATCTTTTAACACATGACTGTGGTGACTGGAGTAGCAGACTGGAGGAGAGAAACCTTTTAAAGGTGCAAAAGCATATGCTTTCTTTTTTTAAAGAAGTGTAGAAAAGAGTTTGAAGCTTAATTTATGGTTCAGAGTTGAGCCCAATAGTCAGGTAGCAGATTTTAGTGTGGGTTATAACAATGGCTTAGCATAATTCAATAGAGCTATTTTATTGGACTCTATTAACCTGGTTAACCTTAAATCTTAACCATGACAGGGTTTTTATGTAAAGAGCCTCTATACAAAGTACAATTTTGAATTTTAATTGAGGCTTTCAAGGCCTAATGTAGAGTGTATTCCTGCCTCATCCTTTTTTCTCCTTCTTGAAAGTCCAGGTGTATTATAGTCAGTTCAAATGCTGTGAATCCAGGTTGCACAAATCAATTAAGGGCATGTTGGATTTTAAATCAGTGCTTTTATTTGGGGTTTGTGTGTATATAAGAAAGTGAAGGTTATTCTCAACATAGTATAAACACCTTGGTGTTTACAAATGTAGCAATATACAAGTATGCTTTGTAATTGACTTGTTTGCAAACTTCCTGGTCAGTTTCCCCGTTTAATGATAGGAACCTAGGGAGAGCACACTGCTCAGCTCAGGGTGTGGGTACTTTACAAACGGAGCACTAACTTCCTCCCTCAGCTGATAAAATGCACAGTTTGATTTCTGGTACACCTGAATTTCAGTCTCCTGGGATTTGCCCTGAGTTACACACCTGTTAATTAACCCTTATGGATCCCTTGCCTGCATTAGGATCGATACCAAGTGCAACAGGTGCTGTTGGAAAAGTGGTGCCTTGTAGCTTGCAAAGTGCCTGTGTTACAGCTGAAACCTGTCGCTTTTGCTGCTAAGTCACTCAGATGCCAGTGTAAAAGTTATACAACTTCCTTAACATTGTTTTAAAACCAGAGATATAGACATATTTTAAAGACCTAGCTGGCTGGAGGCCCACTTTGGAGTGGCCGGTAAAAGCAATAAACTATCCTCAAACATTTTGCTCAATAAAATTTGAGAATATGAAAACAAAAAGTTCCTGGTTTAGCTTTTTATAAATGTTTTCTATGCCCTGTGACTGCAAAGTGCTTTGAGCCCATAGCTCAGAGCCACATGCCTTGAGCATTTTAGGCCTCTGTCCCAATTTCCAGAATTGACTTTGTTCCTTTCTATTTTGATCAGAGCAGTGAAGGTTTGTGGTCTCTGACCAATGTCCTGCACTGGTGAAAGTGTTTAAATAGATGATTTTTATCATCAAAGCAGCACTTTTTTAGTGTACTTTCCTTCACTTGGGGTTCTTGGAATCAGCTGCTTGTGCAAAACCTGAATGGCTGTTGGAAGCTGTAATAATGCCAAGCACTTCCTGACATAGAGAAGGCCAGGAGTTCTAGAGCCATCTGCTGTATTTAAATTCCTTACTGTCTGTAAGCTGGGATCTAACTTACAGAAGAGAAGTGAAGTATATATGCATCTCATTGTTTGGCTTCACAAGATCAGAATATGTTTGTCCAAAACAATCCCATGAAGTCCAGGTTGGGAGAGCCATGGTGGTAAAGCGTCTCTCCTACAGCTGTTGAGCAAATATTTGATCTGGAATGTTGTCTTGAGTTATCTCTTCTGGTTGCAATGAGGAAGTCTTGTCCATAGACTTGATATGTTACCTGGTTAAATGAATGTGGTAACTGCTGTTTCTATAAAAATTGGGTTGGTATATGTAACACATACGTTCCTGCATGAACAGAACTGTGTTCCGTTGTAGGGAAACACACTGAAAATATATTTTAAGGTTTGATTTTTAGTGGCATGTGTGTTATTCTTAGTTATAGTAGTGGTAAATGTTCAAGGCCAGGCTGGATAGGGCTTGGAGCAACCTGGTCTAGTGGAAGGTGTCCCTGCCCATGACAGGGAGTTGGAATGAGATGATCTTTAAGTTTTCTTCCAACCCGAACTGTTGAATGATTCTATTCTGTAATGCTGGTATAAATAACTACATCTTAGTGTTGACTGTTCTACTGCTTGAGACAGGAGCTGTTGTGTAGTGGGAGTAGTAACAAAAGCAAAGCAAATGATTTGCTGACTTGAACAGAGTGAGTCTCTCATTGTTTGGAATTGCTTGTATAACTCACTATTATGTTTAATTTAAAAAAATTGCAAAAGTGAAGGGTAAACTCTAAATATATACTCAAGCCTGTTAGGAACTCATGCAGCATGCATTTCAGAAAGGAAAAAAAGCTGGCTACCATGTTGGTTTTCTTTGCCATTTGTATGTGAGAAATGTTCTCTCCCGAGTTTGTAAAGCAGGAAGATCACTTTAATCTTTGGTGGCAGAATTGTTAACGAGGGGCTGTGGAGAGCCAGCCTTGGGCTGCCCCCAGCCATCCGTAAGCGGAGCAGTTATCGGTGGGGAAGCGGGGCCTGAGTGCTGCAAGGACACAGAACCTGGTGTGAATTTCACTTCTCTATGGATTTATATCAAAGGATGTCTTAAACGTACACCTTAGCTGGCCATATTGCTGCATGTCAGATGTGAAAGTAAAAATAAACGTGTGAAGCACCAGGCAGAGTAGGAAATGTAAATCTGAAAACCATGTCTTCAGTCTATTATTGTAAATCCTGGACCCCATCTATAGGAATTCATGGGAGCATATATATGTTTTATTTTTGATCAGCAATATTTCCTGTAGGCAAGAAATCAAAGATCTTTTCAAGTTATAAACGACAATAAGTAGGGAAGCCAGGATTTCAGATTGCTGGTATTTTGGGTACGAGTAGCTCTTTGATGTCCAAATGAGAACGGGAGGAATGTCTAAAATTAACAGTGAAGTATGTAACATTAATGATGAAATGCAGAAGTTGGAGGAAAACAGGCAAGGCCAGGCACAAAGTGTGGTTTGGTTCCCCCCCCCAATAATTATTTTTTTAGGGTCAAAACATAGAACACAAGCAGTTGTGATACATAAATCCCGAAGTAAGTCGATCTTGTATAAGCAACTTTGATTTAAATATGTGTGTGTATTACATATTGCATATAATCAAATGTGCAAAATTTATTACATATGTAATTTGCTGAATTGTGAAAAAATTAATGTTAGGGTGCTCAAAAAAAGGGGGAATTTAGTTAGTTTTGCATCGGAAAACATCTGTATGTATTGTGGCTCTACAACAGTGTGACCAGTGTGGCTTCGCGTGCTGTTTTCCAGTTTTGTTCCAAAATTATTTTTGGGCAGTCAGTGCCTGCTTGTGCGGCAGGTTGTCTGTGTTACTGATACTCAATATTACAAGTATGAAATTGCCCTAAATGCCATGGGAATGTTTTCTTCTTGGAGGTCCAACCGTGGTTCTTAAGAAGGTCACTTTGGCCATGCCTCTGGCAACAGAAAATGTGTGGTGGTCATGGTCTTGATGGATAAAACACCATCCAGAGTGCAAGATTTCTTTCACAGTCATTTTTAGAAGCTGTCATTGAGATAAAAACACACCCTTCAAGTTCACGCCTAAGAAATTGGATGCAGATTTAATATGATTCAGTGTTTTATTCCTTCTTGGGATGGAATCCATGTCCCATGTTGGGCATGACTCACCCTGGCAGGATTCAGTGGTCAAGCATGTTGGAATGAAGGCTGAGGACTTTGCTGTTGCCAGGCCTTATTTTCCTCAAGAACTAAGAATTTTGGTTAATCCTCCTAAAGCCTAATAAAATGTACATATTAGAAACAGACCTGTTGTAAAGCCATTGTATGGAAGAACTTCCAGAATATCATAAACCTCTGTGCATACATGCAAAAGGAAATGTTTGGGAGTGCTTAAAACTCAGAATGGATGATTAGCCAGAGCAGTGGTGGTGTGACTTAGCTCCATTTCCAGACCACCTCTTAGAAAAATATCCCCTTTTTCCTGTTCTTTCCAATCAGTTTTGGGGGAGGGAAAAAAAGCTAACCTCAGAGTTGTGTGTTAATAACTTTATTGTGGAGTATGTGCCTGTATAAATCTTGACTCTGTTTTATTGGTGTTATTTACCAGGTGGCACCTTTGTAAATAAAATAGAAATAAAATCCCTGTTGCATTGTGAAAATAAGGTGTTTTTATAAGTATCTTGCGCAGTATATATAATTAAACAAGTGATTTTTCAGAAGCACCATAATTCCCATAATTTTAAAACAAAAATCTTAATTTAAGTACAGCCCCTCATTTCATCTGAATCATATTTCCTATGTGTCTTTCTCCTTTAATATTTACTTTGCATACAAATATGCCAGAAAACAAAAATTCAACAAGTAGTTGAACATATTGCATCTTTTATGTTCTGGTTCTTTTCAAGGTTTACATAAGGAATATGCTGTGAGATGATTTTGCAAAATAAGAAAGCCATAAAAATCCTGTGAAATTCTGTGTTTTGTGATTTCCCAGTTGAAAGTTTTCCCTGTCTGAGTGCAGGATTGCAGTTTAATACAGCAAATTTTGGAGTAAAACTTCTGTTTGGTCTGAGTTGAAGTTCTCCAAATAAACAATAACATCAGCTTGTTGACTTTACAGAATAATTTCTTGTCCTGATCTTGCTTTAAGAAAACTTTAATGAGAAATATGCTCTTGTTGTTGTTAAGTCAGTTTTCTTCTTGTTGTGTGATTTAAATGTAAAGGCAAGATTTATGGAAATGACTGCAGGGTGGTGCTGGCCTAATTAGTCATTATTTCTGGCAAGGCATAAAAAATGGCTGTTCTTGTGCCTAAAACTAATAGTGTACTTTGTATTTAATCTGTAGGTCTTTTGTAAAACAAATGGTTGTGCTAAAAACTGCAAAACACACACATTTAAAGTTCATATGCTATTATTTTGCATGCTGTTTTGGCATGTAATTTAAATTTTTCATCGATAGTTAAATTTACTATTATGTATATTTGAAATGTATATATCCTCTAAAAACCAGGAGAAGTAGCTAAGCTGGAATTTGTGGTAGAAATTTTTGAATTGAGTATGGCTTTTCTACTAGTGTCTATTCAAGGATTAAACACAAAGCACTGCAGTGCTTTATAAGAGTACTAATACCTATTACAAGTTTTTTTTTGCGAAGAGTTTTAGGATTATCCGTGTGATATGTTCACCATTGGGCTGAGGGGTGTCTTTTAGGGCTTTCTTTTTGTAGGCCTTGTTGCGATAAATTACCAGTAATTGGTATTTCACCCAGAAGTGACCCAGGTGACTTAAGAATTCCACCACCTTCAGCATGTGGAATGTCTGTCCTAATCAGGCTTAAGAGAGGGGGGGCATTAACACAGTGTGTAATGATTGAAACCTGCCTTCTAAAGGAAAATATTCAGCAGGGCATGTGACACGAATGCTCCTCTGTGCCTTTGCCCTCTCCTTGTCCAGCCACAGCTTTTGGACAACCTTAGTGACCACGGGATGTTGCTGAAGCACAAGGCTGCTCTTGCAGTTCTTCTCTGTGAATCCATTTTGTGATTAAACTTTTAAAAGTCACAGCCCCCAACATGCAACTGCAGTTTCATGGTAGCTCTGACATTATTTTACTATTCACGCTGTGAGTTTCATTCTATAGTAAAATGAATATTATATTGGCCTTTTAAGTTGGTTGTCAGTGGAGAATAAGCAAGCTACACTTAGAGCATCTGTATGCAATCTTGGCGACAAGTAGGACCCTCTGGAAAGCTGTTACTGTTGGGGCAGAACTAATCATTCCATGTGAAATTATATAAGGAGAATTAGCTCTGACTCTACCTCATTTCCTTTCATACTGCTGTGAAAATAAGCTTAGGAACATCAAACCTTCCCTCCTTATTTCTCTAAGTACTTTGTTAAATACTTCTTTTTATTAAGGCTTGTTTATTGGAGGTGCTAGCAGAGAAAATATAACTGTCTGTATTTCTAGGTGCTAATGGGATGTGCATCCTTGCCCGATTTGGCAGTTGTGATTTCCTTCCCAGAACTGGATTCCTGGGATCAGTTGCTGTTCCCTTCTCTGTACCTTGACTTTATTTCCCTGGCAGATCGTTCCGAGTATTCCACATTTAAGGTAGCATGCTTCATGTGAGAGAAAATTGTCAATCACAGCCTGCCTGTGCTATTTAGAAAAGAGAGATATCAAAAGCCTGCTTGGAGCTCTAAGGAGCAGTCAGGTCACCTGCTGAGTTGCCTGGCAGGAGCCTAAACTTGTGCAGCCTTTAAGTTTAGGAAAGAAAACAGGGATCTCTGGAGGTCATTGCTCTGTGCTGAGGCCCTGTACTGTATGTGTGAGCATGTAGTTCAGTGTCAAGCCAGAGAGAGATGTACAGGCCATTCCTGACATGTTCTTCTTACTAGGTCTTAAAAACAATCAGTGGAGATTTGTGTAACCCCTCCATAACCTAATCCCTTGTTTAGCTATCCCTAGAGGTAACATATTTCCTCTAATACTATTCTAATTTTTTTCCTAACCTGTTAAGCTTCTTGGGTTGGTTTTTTTTTTATTTTTTTCCTGCTGTGGATATTGCAGTAGTGGGGCGTGATTCTTGTAACTGCTGTTAACCTGTTTTGAAGTATGTCTCCTCTTTCTTACCTTTTTTCTTTTTTTTTTTTTTACTTGCTGTGTAACTCTTCCAGATTGCTTAGGTTTTCTTCTGAGCTCTTGTTTCCTGTATCTGTATTGAGACCTGAACATAGTCTACAACCTTAGTATCAGTGATGTACAGAATGAATCTTACCATCTTTTGTATATGATGCTCCTATCATTATTATTATAAATTGGATTTTTTAAATTTAGGTGTTCAGTATTAAAACTCCAGTTTCAGTTCTGTTGTTAATCCCTTAGTCCCACTTTTCTCAATTCTAACTCTGTTCTCCAGAATGCTTGCAGCATTTCCCAGGTAACTACCAAATTTTGCAACTGTATTGTTCATCATCCAAGTAATAAATGAAAACATTAAATAATCCTGCACTGAAAATGCCAAGAGGAAGAAGCGTATTATATTCAGAGTCCTGCAACCTGTTCCTTGTTGCAGACCCAACCTTTAGAGCTGGAGTCACAGAACAGCTGGGTTGTGCTCTGATTCTCTCATTGTCTTTGGGGCCATTGCTGGTCTTGGTTCTTTCTGTCTGTGCCAGTCTTGCACTGCAAAGCCTGAAACTGGCCAAATTAGATCTGACATCTTGTAGCTATAGGTGTTTAGGGAGGGAATTTTTAATGAGTTAAAAGAAAAAAGCTTGGAGAATGTTTTTGTGGCTCTGCACTCCTGGGTCAGTGATAATTTTTACACACCCCTCAGAGAAACTGAGTTATCTTTAATTATACTTCTGTGTCTGACCCATGAATGGTCATTCTTCATGGCTGCTAGGTCAACACTTTTCTTAAAAGACTTTGATCAGTCAGGTCTGATTTGAAGTGTTATTTTGTGAAACATGTAGAGAAGGGAGGAGGGGAAGAAATGCTCTCTGCTTCAAAAACCTTTTCTTTATTGATACTTGCTTGGAACATAATCTGTAGATGTGTTTCTTGTATGTTGGTGTTTTACTACACCTGATGTGATCAGAAACACTTAGCCTCTGCCTTTTGGTGTTTCCAGAACCAAAGCAACTAAGAGATGCTGACAGAGTTGGGAAGTCACAAGGACTGTGGCTTACAGTTAAGGCAGATGTGATTGCAACATCTGTGCCTAGGAAAGCTGCAGTCTGATCTGCCTTCTGTCTTCAGGATTTCTGGGATTCCAGAAGCAGAAGTGGTGTAGATAAGACATGTCCTCTGAGGTTTTGAAAGACTTCTGCTCAGATTGTAAAGCTCCTCCTTATTAGGCCCACAGGAAACACATCTCCTCTAGTGCAGCCAAATTGGTATCATTGTTAAATACTTCTCCTCGGGCTCTCTGGTGGTAACTCTGCTCTGTGGTGGGGTTATTTGGGATGAAGAGCCTCTCTGGCTGCTCTGTGTATTGACTAGCTGAGTGTATTACTGGCATGTAACTGTGCTTGGTAATTTCTGACTTGGAAGCTGTGATGTGATCCAAAGAACAGTTTATAGAGGGTTTTCCACCTTTTTCCTTAAATTGGACTCTGTAGGCCTAAAATTTGGGACTTCTAACCTGAAATCTTCATTAGAACACAATCTAGCAAATAGGAAGAAAAACCCCAAAGCCTTGGCATCAGACAAATGAAAATTCATTTTCTTTAATGACTCTCCCCCTTGCCAGCTGTGTTCTTGGAAAATGGGTCTTTGCACTTGGTTTGTTTTCAGTGCAGCAACTGTGTTGGTTTCTGGGTGGCATAAAATTGTGCATATTCCTCTCTGGGTTATGAAGGAAGCCCTGCCCTTTCCCTCATCTCTGCACAGCAGTTGTGGGGCTGCTCCTGACCTCGGGACTGTTCTTACATTGGGGCTCCCTGCTCGCTGTGCTTCTCCTCTGCTGTTGAGTCCTGCTCTGAAGGCTGTGCCAGGTGAGATGTGCTTGCTGTTCTTTCCCCTTTCAGGTGAGCTCCTCTGGCCTGATGTGCAGATGGTGGGAAGAGAGAAGCCAGTGGCCTTCCTTTGTTCCCCCTGTACCTTTGAAAGGACTTCACTCAATGCAGTGCATGGCAGGTGAAGCAGGTATGATCTGTGGGAGTTCAGCAGCAAACACTTCAGAAAAGCAAAGATACACTGCTCTAAGTTCACAAATCTGTCCTGCAGGAGAAACTGTAAGTAAGACATTAAAAAAGTAATTGGATGAAACATTAAGACAATGTCCACATGACCAAAGCAGGTGGTTTGCGTAATTTCTTTCATGCATAGTTTTTATGTTGCTGTCGTCATAATACAGGACAAATGAATATGCTTTTCTCTCAGTGATGTTTAAAATTTGATTACCTGAATATTGATGATGTTCAGTGCTTAGAAATATTTGAAGAGTTTTGTTCTTCACTAGATTGCACATAGAGTAATTTTGGAAGTTGAACAGTATATTTCACTGCAGATTATCCTAAAGTAAGTTCTTAATAGTCTGGATGTATTAATATTCATTTTTAGAGTTTACATTGTTAAATGTTAGCTATTAAATTCTGTTCAAGATGTAAACTAATCTGTTTTCTAGCATCAATAATGCAAGTCTGAAATTCTCAGTTTCATTTTAAGGTAGGGCTTTTTATTTGTACGTAGCTGTTGAAATAAATTACCAGTACAAGAAAACATTCTCCTAATAAACGAGGGATGCCTGGAGTTGGCTCTGCTAACTGAGACAATTTAATTCATCCATCATCAGGGATGATGTTTCTTAGCAACACAAAGTATTTTCACCTGGGGCACTTTCACAAACTTTCACATTTTTCTTCAAATACAGCCTTGGTAGTGTTTTATGTGACCTGAAGTTCGTCCATCTGTCCTGAAGCTCCCAATACTTTGCCATTCTCTCCAGTGATCAAATGATCCGATATATGGGGTTTTTTTCAGCTTAATAATACACAAGTTGACTGAGAATCATTTTGTGTGTCAGGTTTTTCCAAAGGGTTCTGGGAAATTGTGTTGCTCTGTATAGCAAGGCTAAAAGTTATTGAAAATGTGTTACAGTTTCATAATAAAACAGATCCAAAAATTATTGGCTGGAGAGGACTAAATGTTTTCTGATAGTCATAGCCTCAAGGGGGATACTTGGATCATTTGTAATAAAGGGGTATCTTTGATATCTTTTGGTGAATTGACTAGTATTCTGTTTAGATCATTATTTATGAAAAAAACTGGCTTGGTACACAATGTTACATTATCAGATTGTTTGGGTGTAAGAATTGCCTTAATGTATTGCCAGAATTTTCCATCTTTATTCTTTTCATGTGCTGAATGAATTTAGAAGAAGCTGTTGATCCATTAAAAACTACCTTTACTTCTTGCTCTCCATTTTTTCAACATGTGTGGGGATGATTTGATCAGTGTAATTACCACCTGGGGAGACTTGGCTTGCTCAAGAAACCCCTTCAGGTATGTAACAGGTGTTATTCAGTATGGAGAGCACATCTTCCAAGTGCAATGTGTTATTTTGCTTTGAGAAATAATGTATCTTGATTTTTTGGTAAACTGCTCAGAGAACTTCTGTTATGTGAAGAAGTGACGAAGCCTTTGCTTCTGTCTTGCTTTGAGAGGAAAGGTTTTAGTGATTCTTCTTTGTGAGCAGTGCACAGTGATAAGTGTTTGGAAAATGTTGTGATGAGGTAATTATTACTCAGTTTATTTCACAAAGAAGGTGTACAGAAACTCTTTTAAATCATGGGAAAAGAAATTACAGGAACATTGGTTTGATTCTTCCTCATAGGTAGAAAAGTGCTGTTGTAGCTCATGTCATCTTAGCTTTAATTTACTGAGTTTTCATGTAAGCACATAAAGTCTTTGTACACATATGCAAGAAAATTAATGGGACACTTAATTGTATGTCCAAGTTGGGACATCTTGTTTGAGCTGATCTTATTGCAGTGTAGGTGTTTCATGCCTTTGTGTTACTGTCCAGCATCTTGCCAAGATCTCCAGGTGTTCCCTGAAGTCCTTTGAAGAATCACCTAAGTTGGAAGCTTTTTTGTTATCCCACAGAAAACAGTATCTGAAAAAAAGGAGAGAAAATCTTTGGCTAACCAAGCCTTTAAGTCTCAAGTCTTTGAAAACAGCAGCAGTCACTTGTCTCTGATGTGGCCTTACCTGTAAGTTGGAGCTGTGGCACCTTGCAGGAAGGTCAGAGCTCTGTTTGCTCCTGCAAGGCTTTGTTGCATGTGGTGACAGACTACCTACATTTCTACCTCTGCTTTAACATCCTGGGATCATCTGGGAAGCTCCAGAATCAGTTGTAGGCTCTCTTTGCCCTTTCAGGTTCTGTTTAAAAAATTCCTTGTCATGGTGGCTCCTTGAGGCACCTGCACAGTCTCACGTCGGGGATATTTCCTGCAGGCTGGTGTTTGCCCTGCAATAAAATAATGTAGTCATGTTGTAGACCTGTATTTGCATCTTGGTGCAGTCAGTAAAGACTGACATGAAGGCTGGTAATTCATCTTTCAGAAAGTCAACTTTAGAAGATTAAGTATTGAAATTGCTCCATGACTGAGACTGTTGTAAACCCCGTGTCTCAGTTTACAAAGTGAACGAAGACTGCCACAGGCAGGTGAGCACAACCTGTTTCTTGTGAAACCAAGCCTCCCAAATACTCTCCAGAAATGAGTCCAAGAACAGTTTAATTTTGAGGAAAGCTCTGCTTGGGGTAGAGAAATAAAGATTTCCATGGGATTCACAAGCAGAATACAGGTCTCTGCTGTGAAGTACTGGAAACAGTGCTGGTGATGTGTCAGTTTAGGGTGGAGAAGAGGAGAGAAAGGGCATCTGATAATTTTAAGTAAATTCTCTTTACTTGGGAAAATTTTTTTATATAGCAGACTGGTTACTGAGGATAGATAAATGGGAACACAGTGTCACTTGAGTGCTGTGCTAAAGGTAAATTAATTACTAAATGTTGCTTTTAAACTGTTGCTTCTCTTGCCTTGGTGAAGCAGCCACTGTGGTCCTCTTATCCATGTTCTTTCTCAACTAGGGTTTTTCCCTGTATTCTATGCAGTTTCCTATGGTTAGCTCTAAGGACATGAAGAATCGATAAAAATTGTCTTTTTGGAGGTAGTGAAAGGTCTGGAGTCAGTCTGATAAATAGAGAGGGATAACTTGTAACGAGAAACACACAGTAGTGTCAAAACTGTTGTAAATTTTCTAAAACTACTTTTCATCTTCATCCAACCATGACTCAAATAAAGAACATTCCCTTTATGGCCTGCAGCACAATACAAGTTGTACTTTGCTGGCCTTTGGTTAAAGCGATGAACATATTACTTGAATTTTAGGAAAGAGAATTTGAAAACCTACTATATTTAGGGTTTAGTCTTGAAGTTATAAGAATAACTAGTGGTTCTTGCTGTTGTTGTATCTTTCAGTTTTCGTGTGCAAAGAATGATGTGATCAGAGTTGTCACTGGGAACATTTAGTTTTTCATGCAAAGTATTTTTGGGCAGTTTTTATTTGGAAGAATATGGAATGGAATAGAAAAGAATGAGCCTAAGAAATTATCATTTATGTCAAAAATATAATTGTTTGGGTGCTGTTTCTGCAGTTAGTCTCTGAAAAAGGTGAGTGTAGATCAGGTGAGCGCAAATCAGGCTAAAGTACTTCTCAAAGTGGGTGTTTGACTTTGGAATTCTCATCATTTGATGTAGTTGTCTTTTCAGATACTTGGGAATTCTATGATTTTATTCTAATTGGAATGTGGACACACTTAGGAATGAGAAGTCAGTTGTTCCCGTAACTCTGTTTGCATCTAACTCACATAATGTGAGAGTTTGCACAAAAGCAAATGATGTGATTTCATTCAGCCTCTCTAGTACCCAAAATTATTGTGTTGTTAATAAAAATCATAATTTCTATTATTGAGCTTTGTTTCCAGGCAAGGAATAGTACATGGGGATGTTTTTAGGGGCATTTTTAGTTGCTATATTTTAAATCTCTGTTTTGGATGTGCATACCTCCTTAGCCCAGACTTGTTTGAAGATTTAGGGAATAGTGCTCTTCCAAGCAGGTCATCCAAGACATGGGTGTGGGAGAGGTTGAACCTCAAATGTTAGTGATGTTATTTTGATATGGTGGTGGGTTTACAAAGGAGGAGGACTTACTTCTGCTGAGACTCTTCTGTTGTACTCTGTGGTATGGCATGAAAGCCAGTCTGACCTAAGTGTTTTATGGTGTTTCAGCCCTTAAGTAGTTCTTGGCCTCCTGGCTGAAGCTGTGTCTGTTTTCCAAGCATTAAATTGCATAAAAATTCAGGGGATCAAAATTTTTATATTTTCAGTTTGCTAGGTTTAAGCCTTCAATCCCAACCTCCTTTCCCCCGTTAACCACTTTTCTACACAGACTTCTATAAGACTTGATCATATTTTTCACCATCTCTGCTTTCCTCAGGTAACTGTCTCATTACTCTGATACTGGTGTCTTCTAACCCCAAATCTTTTTCCTGAAACTCCTTTTATTCTCCACTTTTTGGAGAGTTGGCAGGTATTATGTCATATTCAAAGAAAGCAATTATATTCTTAAAGTGGTCTCAAAATGTAAAAAAGATTGAGCTGTTTTTGAGCCACAAATTTTACTTAAATGGGTTTTGACTCCCCAAATAATGTACTTTTTTATTTGCCAGTGTTGCTGTTTGTAAAGACTGATACAACATCAGTCCTTTTCTGTATGTAAGGTATGTTTGAAGTAAGGGAAATGTAGTAGGCTGTTGCTAGGTCAGACCCCACCCTTGATTAAACACGGTTTTGCTGCATAAATTTAGATGATACAATATGAGTTTTGGGTCTAGACTTTATATTCCAGAAGACAGTTAACAGCCTTGAAGAGATTTTTCTTTCCATGGGACAGAGTAACTGTGGCTTGTGGTGAAACTAAGTAACAGTTCCCAGTGAGCCAACTGGCACACTCTGCAACTACTTTTCCCAGTCCCTACTGTGTGGTTTAGTGATTTCTGCAGTCAGGGCAAACTACAAGGAAACTTGTTTGATAAATTATAGTTTGTCATCAGGACAGTAGTTTGAGAATAAGAGAAGTGATTTAACATTGGCTGGGTGCCTTCTGATTCAGTAAGCAGCCCCTCCATTATACATTAGTTTTGAAAAGAAGCTAATAGTGTGTGTGCATATGTACACATATATGTATATTGTAGAATGGTTTGGAAGGGACCTTAAAGACCATAGATATAAAGTACAGAACGTCCTGAAATAGGTACAACCAAATCCCAGTTATACAGACAAAAAGTGAGCATCAAAATAGTTGTGTATCCAGTGTTAATGATCTGTATTTCATATGAAAGGCTAGCTTTTTTGGGACCTTTTCTTCAGAAGTAAAGAACAGGCTGATCTGCTTCTCCCACAGTTGGAAGGGCAGTTGGAAATTTGGTTGATCTTATTTTTTTCAGCATAACTATCACAGGGAATGATAGGGCCAGTTGCTGAGATTGCAGAGGGCTGTGCAGCCCCAGGCATCTTCCACTATGTGCGAAGACTGATTCTGGTTAATGCAAAAAAAACCCAGAAGTGCCTAAGTTCAGACTGAGCACTGATTCAGATCAGGAAAAATACGATCTTTCCCAGTGACTTAAAATGGGTGCATGAGGCTTATATATGATGGTTCATATAAATCAAGGCAAATGGGCATTCGATTGCACACTTATCATTGTGATTATTACTTGAATTGCTTAGCATTGTAACCTGGTAAGCATTGGCCAGTGTTGTATTTAACTGTAAAGAAAATATTAGAAAATTATAGTCTGAATTTTATTTAATTGAATATGGTGGTCTAAAGCTCTGTAACTTGGAGTTTGAGGCAGAGAGAGAAATGATTAAGAGCCTGCACATTCTGCATGGGGTGTGTGGGGGGTTTTTACTTTTGGTGATCTTGTTACTCAGGTATAAAGCAAGTGTTTTACTGCAATAATAATCTATTCAAGATGCTATTTTTAGGCCAATATAAATCTATTTAAAATAGCCTGTGTTAAATATGTAAATGCTTTCCTGTGGCCAAGTGAATTTGTTACACAATTGTGTAACTTTAGCTTAAGTCACTTTTCAGCTTCCAGCCTCTTAATTGTTCTTTAATCTATGGAGGACAAAGAAAAATGTGTCCAGTCTTATTAAACTTTTGGTTCATTTCATTATGATCAGGGAGGTGATTTACAGTTTGGGTTTTGAGATGTGGACCATTATTATTTTTGTGGGCTGGCTCCCTTCCCCTTGTCTGTTCACTCCTGAGTGGGTGAAAAGGTCCAGGAGTAAGTGGAGAAAATGTCTGGACTGTGGTGTGATGCAAGTGAACAGTCCTGCATCATTCTGTGTCTGGCTGGACAGTGATTCTGCTTGGAATTATGGCCTTAACGTTATCCCTGTTGTGAGAGGAGCTGCAGATGTTTCAGGGTCACAAGTGAAGTTCCTCACCTGTGATTGATGTTGGTATACACAGTTAAATATATCTCATCTCCTTTATGCATAAGTAGATCTAGGAAGGCCTGGTAAGTGTGGAATTAGTGTTTATTTCCTTTTGTGTTAAATTAGACCAGTCACTAGTTTGGTTCCAGGATTCTCATGCATCTTACACAGCCATTCCTGCTGCTTGTCATCCTCAGCTCTCCCTGTTTTTGCATTAGTGTGGGCTCTGTGGCACTTGATTTAACATCAGTAAAAAACTTCATCAGACCTTAGTGTTGATGGTCTCTAAACACTTAGAATATTTTTTTTGCACTTGACTGATTTTTGGGGGGGGGGGAAAATTCATGTATTTTCATTGTTAGTGGAAACTGCAGATGGGAACCTCAAAGAGGAACACCGAGGGGCATCCTCTCTGGGTTGTCCACAGTGTATTTGGTCAAGAAAAGAAATAGTTTAAGGAATGTGACGTGTGGTTCTTGATGCAGAAAAAAAGCTTCTCTGTGCCTAATACATTGGAAAACATTTGTTCAACAGCAAGTCTCCCCTATGCAAAATTTGCTCCTGTAGTATTATTAAGGTCAGTATCCACGTAGGTTCTCATCCATACCCAGTGTGGTGCCTGAGGTCAGCTTTGGCTTGTAAGTGCAACTGTAAGGAATGTTTTGTCTGGTCCTGTTAAAAAGCATCTCTGTAAGTTGTTTGTTTAGAAACTTATTTACTCCTACTCTTCCTGGGCTTGTCTTCAGTTCCTGCTTTAAATGAAACGTTGTGTCTTGCTTCACAAGGTTTGTGGAAATAATCCTTACTTGTATACATATGCTCATTGACTGCTTTTTTGGTATTAATTTGAAGGTGAATGTTTTCAGTTCTGAATGTTTAGTAGACTTTTCTGTGTGAAAAAATGTGTTATGAGTTTTGTGGGAATAATGACTGTGTTGTAAATTGATGAGTACTAGAGTCTGTGATCCAGAGAGGAATTACCAAAATGCTGTTTCATAAAAATCAAATGAACTCTGTGACTGATCAAGTGGGCAAGTTCACATGTCCCTGTAGTTCTCTGAACATCCTGGCTTGACTCATTACTACTAGAAAGGTGTCTGCACTTCATCATGTGTTGGCATGTTCTCAGCATTCCTCCTCTGTATTATTTCTTGATAGTTCTTTCATTAATCCATCAAAAGTGCTGGGCTGCTTAATGGAGTCAGAATAAAAATAATGCATTTTCAGAAAGTCTTCCAGTGTGTTCTGTTTGCTTTCTGCATCTCACTTAAGTGTTAATCAATTAAGTGATTCTGATTCTAGTCACTCTCCAGGTTAGATCTCAGCGATATGGGGATGGATAAATGTACTCTGTAAATTAGGTGTGAAACGGTTGGGGAAATGCACAAGCTGGTGCTCTGCAGAGCCAAGGCAGGTCTGGCTGGGCTTTATTTTAGCTCATGTGTGGGCAGGCTGGCAAGGCTAGTGCTGAGCTGGAGACAAGTGGATATCCTGGGAAGAAATTACTCCCGTAGGAAAACACTCAGGGTGTTCATTTTTTACCTGCTTTTTTCTATCTGTTTATTACTTGGGTTCTGTTACCTGTTCTGTTCTTCTGGGTTTTTTTTACAATTCTAAAATTCTGAGTCACAGGCCATCAAGTGCCACAGTTTTGATTATAAACAGGACCAGAGTATTGTAACAAAAAATTGTTGCCAATTCTCTTTATGGATTCTGCCTAAAAAGTAAAGCTTAATTTATGATATTACATAGACAGTGAAAATAAAGCTTTGTGTTTCTTAGGTATCATATTATTTCAAAATTAGATTTATTATAGGTATATTATAAAAAGCAAAATTGCAGCTCAGAGTGACTCTTCACTGGAAGTGAATGTCTGCTGAAGATGCCCAGAATAATCTGATTGAACTGGCCTGGGTATAATTATTTGATATTGATAGAAATATTGGTTATTGATAGGAATACATTTATGTGCTGTGTGAACAATGGAAAAAGATCAGAAGTAAAGGTGCAGCTGCCTCCACTTTCCTGGTAAAGAATGTTTCAGTCCTGGAAACCCAGCCATGGCAGATGGCAGATACCAGGGATGGAGACCTGGGCCTGCTGTAGTCTCCACTTAAGATCTGTCCCCAAAATTCTTTTGCCTGCTCTGAAATAATTTCATTGAATGCATCTTACCCCTAGCATTCACATATTCAGCAGCCTGCAAGTTCTGCTCAAGCTGTGAGGTTTAGAGAGTGTTTAATGTTCTGTTTAAAGGTGAGGTTCCTGTTACATTTTTTTTCTTTAAATTTTATGAGCATTTTATATAATGATGTTCCTGTCATGCTTTTGGCCATGAATCAGCACAGCATTTCTGTGCAGGCTTTAATTGAAGCGTGGAGTTGTCTTGCTGTGCAAATGTTGAAGTCAGTGAGACTATTAATTAAAATTAAGTATCTGCATAAGTGCTTTTTCTAAAAATAAGTTGCTTCATAACAGCTTTGGGCCATATTTGGGAAGGAGGGGGTTGTTTTTTCAAACTTTGGAAATAGGTATATAATTCTCTCTGAACTGCATGATGGTAAAATGTAGCAGCAATACCAGAGGGCAGAATGTTCATGGGAAGAAGTGTGAGCTTTCTGCCTTGTCAGATGTCACCTAAGCTGCTGTTTATTGATTTTAAAACAGGATAAAACTGTTATGGCTCTTGTATTGCACAGAGAGTGGTGGAAAACTTTAGAAGTTACTGCTTAAACTGCCACTGTAGTGGAAGCACACAAGTGACAGGAATAAATCAGTTCTTCATCTTTCTTACCAAGTGCCTGGTTACAACTCTGGTTTTTCTTCCATTAGTTACTTGGAGTTGGAGCACCTCAGAGTAAGACTCCTTAGCTACTTGTGCTGTGTGTCATTTGTTTTCTAGCTGTAGTTGAAGCCATTAAAAACAATACCAGGGAATACTGAGCTGTGATTTTTCCCTGTATGTATTAGACAATTTATAATACAAATTTACTGTACAATTTATCTTACAAAATTATCTGATTTATTAATTCCCATGGCACCTTGGCAAAATAGCATCCTTTTATCTCCTCAGTCTGGCTCTTTACCAAACTCACTTTATCATGCCAGCTTGTTACCTTTTTTCTGATTTCTTTCAAAAATAGACTCCTTACAAGCTCTAGCATTCCCCACCTGCAGCAAACCAATAAATTAATAGTGGAGGGAAGAGATCACTGGAAACATGGCTAAGAGGAATGTGCACCAAGCTGCCTGTGCTGTCAGGTTTCCTCATTGCACCTGTCTGTTCCAACACTGCTCTGAAGATCTCTGACCTGCCTTTTTTCAGGTGTATGTGGTGTGTGTAAAGCAGTGGCCTCAGAGTTAAGCAGGAAAAAAGATGAGGGACCTTATTTCACTTGATGCCAGCCGGGATGAAGCCTTGTTTGCCTGAGGTCACGCAGAGATCTGATGCAGGGTTGGAGCACAGGTGTTTTCTGACCACAGGATGATTCTTCTGAGGTGCTTCAGCACGACGTGTGTTGATATCCCCAAGCTGTTGGTTTCTTACTGCTGCAGTTCTTAGTCTTTTTCATTTATTTCATGATTAGTAGCAGAAACTGAGAATCCCATTTGTAAGTGAATACAGTGATTCTTGCTGAACATCATGTGGTTGTTTCTTAAAGTGGGGTTCTGTAGGTTCCTATTTCAAGTCATTATTATTGTTGATGGGGTTGCATTTGCTTAGTGTCACTGCTAAAAGTTTCTGTAAAGCATTGTCATGTGGACACAAAGCAAAATTTACATTGTTTGGGGAAAAATACCGATGTTGCCATCTTTGCTATGAGCACATCAGTTGCTCTTTATTGCTTTTTAAATTTGATTTTGTTGTAGTGTGGCGAGCTTTTCAATAAACATAGTGGTTTCATTTATATAACAGTAGAATTATTGTTAATGCCCAGTTTCATACTGCGAATTACGTATGTAATATTGTGTCCAGTGGGATCCTGTATCACAGAATTTGCATAGTTATAGTGCTGGTGACATCGTATCTCATACAAAGAACCCAGGGACCTGATACAATATCAGTAAAACTGTCTCCTAGGTATGATTCAAACAGTTTTATTAGCAACATATGGGGTATGAAGGAGCCACAGAGGGTAGTTTTGAGTGTAAGGGTGCTGGCCTATCTTTTTCAGCCTGTAATTATATCAGTCCTCTTCTATGGCATTATTTGTTGCTGCTCTGGGATTGCAGAAAAATAACTACTAATATGATGACACAAAGGATCAGAATAAATTATAATTGTTGACTTTACAAGAAAATTCATTGGCAAAAAGGCTTACTGTCCTACGCTCGGTGTCATTTCTGGTGCAGCTTCAGCGCTAAGCCACTGCACTAAATAATATGGTTTTGAAAGTGCTAGGCTTTTCTGGCAACCTTATCCTGCTGTATTGGATGCTTTTGTGATCTGACAGATACAAGGAAGAAACTTTTTTGGCTGCATTTTGGTTTTAAATCTTAAGCTAAATGAGTGCGTTTTGTTTAATTGATGGTGGGATATTGAACTCTTGTTCCCCAAATGGAACATATTCTAATTAATCATCTTGAAATAAAGAGTTCATAATTTAAATTATGACATTAAAAACTTGCGAAAATATAATTAGAAAATTATAGTAGTGCTCTGTTTAGTTGTACTTCTTAAAGGCATGAAATATAAAAAAATAACTTCTACATGTTGTAAAAACGATAAAAGTTTGGGGGTTTAATGTTTCTGCCAGTTGGCTGAACTGAAGAGCCACAGTGTGTATGTCACTATTAAAGAAAAATTCTATTTGACTACTTCCCAGATAACTTCTTAAAATCCATATGTTTTAAAAACACAGGGCTGAGCAATGTCTCTTTGCACAAGAGCCTGTGTAGGGAATTGGGACTGTTACCTGGATTCTACTCAGAGTTACTTCTGAATTTTTTTATTCTTCATTGATGTTCAGCATGGGAAAAGCAGTCTGGGATCTCTGTGCTGCTTCACTGATGTGGAAGCGTCTTTTCATCCATTTTTTTCCATTTTGTACTGTGGTTCCAATAATAATAAATATAAAAATTTATTTGGAAGAGATCCTTAGAATTATTCATCCCTTGTTTTCAGGTAGGATGAAACTTTTTTGAATTGTTCCTGACTTAATCATACATTAAAAAAGATAGTAAAAAAAAAAAAAACTAATTTATAACTTAATTGCTAATCTTTCTTGGAGTTCAAGCTCTCTGCTGGCACTTAATTGTTTTATGAGCTTTTCTGACTTCCAGAAACTTTTGAAGATAATTGCAGGTGATTGAGGAGCTATTTTAACTTGTTCCCATAGTTACCAAGAGTAAAAGACCTCAGACTTGGCCAGTTTGTATCTGTTTTGAAAAATATGTTCTCATCCTATATCTGCTTTATCTCTTTGGAAGCTTGGACTGGAAACTCTCACAGATCTGCTGCTGTTGCGAATGTCAAGTTCTTCCGTGAAAATTGAAGTAAAAGCGTATTAAGCCTTGTAATTTTGAGAAATAAGTAGAAACATGTAGTGGGACTTGTGATTGAGAAGTGGGCAGATGTCAACTTGTAGGTGCATAAACATCACAATCTTCTGATCTTTGTGTCTAATGCAGTTGCTCCCCTGGCTCCAACACAACCAGCTACAGGGTGAAATGGTCATTTTCAGTGTGCCTCAAAGTCAGCTTGCTCTTTAGACATCATTAAGCATAAACTTGTACTGCTTTAATGTCATTTTTGTGCCTTTTTAATGTCATTTTGCTTTTTTCATATTGTTTCTCCTTTCCCATATCATTTTTTGTTTGGAGTAGAAAGTTCACACCCACTTTGCTAAAGATGGTAAAGGAGTGATTTCTGAAATTAACTATTAAATAAAAAAAGTTATATAAACATATCTGGACATCACATCATAGGGACTTCAGAGCTGTCTCAGGAGCCTCTAGAGCCACTCATGTTAATTGTTGCATATCTTGTAAATGTGTTTATTTCAAAGTACTGGAAGCCTTCCAAGAAATTTCTGTATTTAAAAGGGCAAAAAGGATGTCACAGTGGATTTAGCCCAGGACAAAATAAAGTAAAGGTTAACTTGGACTTCCATCAGTGAAAGCTTAAAAGCTAAAAAAAAAAAAAAAAAATGCTGGTCACTACGGTTTTGTGATAGAAAGATTTGTGAGACAAAGCTGATTTTTTTTTTTTTTTTTTAGTAGGATTGCATGTGTGGCCTTTACTGCTATGTTTAACTAATTTCTTTTGAAGCATTAAGTCTTTGCAATGCACTATTTTGATATAAAAACTTAGGTTATATGTAGCTGAGACAGAAAAGATTAAAAATGTCCTGTTTCTTAAAGTAATTTTTAATGAGATGAGAAAGGCCTGCATCTTCTAGTTCTCCAATGTGTTTATGGCCCACTTAATCAGCAATTTCGTTAGTGATTTAATTTTTGCTGCTTTATTTTTCAGATGATGCAAAGAATACTGGAGAAACACATCTGCAGTTAGTCATGTAGTTCAGTCATCAAAATACAGTAAAACTGTAGCTGGTACAGAAAACAGGTTGGGAAACCCCACTGTGCGAATGCAGGGGTGACACGAGGAGAGGCAGAGAGAGCTGGGATGGTTCAGCCTTGAGATGAGTGGGCTCAGGGGCACAAACTGAAATAGAGGAAATTCTGATAAAATGAGAAGTTTTTTGCTGTGAGCGACCAAAGTTGCGCCTCAGAGGCTCCATCTGTGGAGATGCTCAGAACTGGAGGTGGTCCTGGGGGCCCTCCTGTTCTCTGGTTTGAGCAGAGGGTTTGGACTGGTTGTTCTCTGGAGATCCAGAAGGGGGTCACCTGTCTTTTGCCTTTATTTGATCTGTCTTCACAGATGTTGTTAGACTACAGAAGGTATTTGGGATAAATATTTGTATGATGTAGTATTGGGCAGTATTTGGATGGAACTTCTTCACAGAATCACTGAATGGTTTGGGTTGGAAGGGACCTTAAAGATCATCCAATTCCAACCCCCTGCCACAGGCAGGGACACCTTTCACTAGACCAGGTTGCTCCAAGCTCCATCCAGGGCTGGTCTTGAGCATTTCCAGGGAGTGGGAGACCACAACCTCTCTGGACAACGTTTAGTCTCTTCTAAACCTAAAACAGTTAGAAAGTTAGACCAGATGAGCTTAAACTATCTTTTCCTTTCTCCCCCCAACTCTGTTTAGATTAAAGAACTCTACTACAATCAGGAAAATTGCACATTGCCATCTGTCCATTGGACTGGAGCAGATAGGATGGATTGGAAGAGGTACTGCTCACCACTGAGATCCATAGCCAAGATTCCCAAACTGCTTTGGTGAAAACCTCTGAAGCAGCACTGCCTGGTATTTCACTGCTCCCAGTTTTGGATGCAGGTAATAATGCTTCTGATAAATATGATGTGTTTGTTAGATGAAAAGGGGAGAGAGTTCCCTGTTTGAGAGGCTTGATGGGTTTGGAATTCTTGGTGTTAGTAGATGCCTACTAATGATTTTTTACTCTGCTTGCCCTGAAATGATGGCACGGTTCACATTGTGCTTCCAGTGTTTGGTAAGTGTGACAAGGTTGCAGGCTTTGGGAGTCAAAGGAATCTTTCCTTTGAGACACAATTAGCAACATGTTTGATTTCTGGTTTTCTCCTTTTTAATCAAAGCCTGGATTCATGTGGTTGCAGCAGAGGTGGGAGATGTTAAGATCATGAATGACATGTGTCTGTTAACAATTAGGCTGCACCTGTAATTCAAGTAGACTGGCTTCATGTGGCTGTAAAAGAGTGACAGACCTAAATGACAGCTGGGACCTACAGCAGAGTAGGAAGAGATGACCAAAAATATTTGGCCATTCAGATATATATTTATTTAACACCCCACTGCCTCCCTGCCCCCCCCCCCCCCCCCCCAATCAATATACGTTCAAACTAATTGTAGTCAGCAGTGAATTGAGATTGTATTTTTTTATACTTTTGGTGTGAAAAATTAGTTTTCCTCACACTGAGAATTAATAAATTTGGTTGTATCTTCAAGTTGAAATGTGCCTCTAAAACCGCTCTAAGTGTGGTCTGTTTAAGGAAACAAGCTGGTGTGACATAGGGTGTGTCAGTGCCATTCCTTCTCTCCCCTTTCTTTTCCAGTAACTTCTGAATTCATCAGGCAACCTGTACTGCATTTAACAGAAGAGTAGGTGCTACAGGAAATAACAGACTTTCAGCTACTCACATGAAATCCATGCCAAGGACTCTATATTTTTAAGCTGTGAATTCATTTATGATTAATGTTTTAATTATTTGTTTGTATCCTAATTTCTGCCATGTTTCAAATTTAATTAAGTTTGAGATACAGGAGTAAGCAACAAACTCCAGGCCCTTCCTTCTTTCTTAAATTGCTTACAACCACCACAGTGCTTTCTCGATGGGGAATTTTGCCAGAGCTGTGATGCCTCTGACACTGCTTCTTGCACAGAAGTAGCCTCAGGAGTTGGGCAGAGATGACAGTCACAGAACCATAAAGAAGTGTTGTGTTCTGGTGTGTGTCAGCAGGTGGAAGGGGCCATGAAGGACACCCCTGTCCTGAGCTGGGGATAAACAGCCTCATGTGGGAAGAACAGTATCTCTCTCTCCCTCCCTCCCTCCCTCTCCCAAGTGAGAGAACTTGATGTGATGAGAGAAAAAAAGAAATTCAGTTCACACAAATATTACATATTGTGTAATTTTTTTACCACAAACTGTAAAAATTGTGCATTTTGAATTCCTCCTAATGTCCAGCCATCTGTGATTTGCATTATATAGGATAAGGTTTTCAAAACTTTGAGTCTTTGAACTGCCATTGTCAGAAATGGTTTAAATATTCAGGTGCCCAAGTCTCATTGCAACTCCATGAAACTTTCACCTTCTCCTCTGAAACTGGAGCTCAAAGTTACCTGCGTATTTTTTCTGGAATACTCTAATTATGCACAATTTCCTGTGGTGTGGAGCACAGACACTGAAATACCTTGAGCACACATAAAGCAATCATGAGCCTGAGGGCAGATGGGTGTTCTTTGGGGTGAGTGGAGATCAGGTGGAGATCACCAGTGCTGCCCTTGGAGGTGACCAACTTCCAGTATCTCATTATTCCAGGTATATTCTGGGTAGGTAAACACAACTTGTTCATCTGTGACTTGTTTTATGCTACAGTGTGCAGTTAAGTGGCTCCATAAATGTTACTGATTTCCATGCGTAGGCTTTGGTACCCAAGTGTTACTGTCAAGGGTAAAAAAAATTAGAGGGTTGGTGTCAGCCTACATAATTTTTCAAAATTATTGGAGGCTTACAAATGATGAAGCTTAATTTAAAACCAGGAAAGGAAGAAATTCTTCCCTGGGAGGGCAATGAGGCCCTTGCACAGGTTGCCCAGAGAAGCTGTGGCTGCCCCTGGATCCATGGAAGTGTCCAAGGCCACGTTGAATGGGGCTTGGAGCACCCTGGGGTAGTGGAAAGATCCCCTGCCCATGGCAGGGATTTGGAACAATATGTTCTTGAAGGTCCCTTCCAATCCAAATTATTCTGATATTTTGAAGTCTTCTATTGCTCTGTAGGTTATTACTGCTGGAAGCTTTTTTTTTTTTCCTGAATTATGAAAACACCAGCACTTTAAAATCTGAGGTACATGTCTTAGTGCAAAGCACAACAATATCCTGTGTTCAAACAGCAAGCAGTCAGGAAGGAGCACAGACACTTGAATCGTGTGGTTGCTTCTGTGAGTGTGCTTCAGAGACTATAATGAGAACCCTTTCTCACACTTTCCCCCATGCAGAAGAAGAGGCAAGTGCAGACCTTGAGATGGTGCATGGTTTGTACTCATATCTGTTTATACATAGGCTGATAGGGTTTTTTTTTCTGACAACTTAAATTTGAATATTATCTACTGGAAATTTCACAGGATTCTGGTAAACAGCTAATAATTATTTTTAGGTGATTTCCAGTGTGTAATCTCATTAACTCACTGTTTCAGCGTATTTGGTGACACTGTCTTAATTCTTGTTTTTGTTAATGAGACAATGCAGGGGTAGTTACTCAGATGTTTGCTAGGGAACAGCAGCTGGATAGGTGCTAGCTGGAACCTGCCAGTTCAGCTGGGACAACATGCTTGGTAGGACCCTGGTGTAGTCAGAATACTTCTTGCAGAACTAAATCTTAAAATACCAATTTTGTCTTGTATCTTTTATTGTTTGGGGGGGGTTTGTTTTTTAATTTTTCATGAATATGTTCATATAGCAGAGCAATTCTAAGCATGTCTTATGGGCACACTTACAAACAATTCAAAAATATTGCTTAGGGATGGGCTCAAAGTCTTCAAAATATGTACTTTATATTAAAATGTGTATTTTTATTTATATACATCCCTTCACTTAGGGTTATTTAACTTTTACTGGCTTAGAGACCCCGTAGCAGAATAGGGGTGTGGATCTGTAGGAAGCAATATTCTCACTGAGTTAAAGTCTGTGCAGAACTCTTGATCCTGGCTCACCTGGAGCATCAAAGTTGTGGAACAAACCCTGAATTTTAGAGTGTGATAGTTTTGAAGCACTGAATGAGCTTTCTGGGCTGACTGGTTCATCTCAGGTTAGAATGGAAAATAAAACCCCTCCCTGCATCTAGAGGGGGAAGCCTAAAGAGGAAATAATGACTTAAAATATGCTTTCATCTGCTGTACTGAAAGAAGATAAAGGTGGGTTGGTTTTTTTTTAAACTTTTTATGCAGACAAGCTGTGTTTTGTCATGTAGCTTTTTGGCAATTTATTTACAGTCTTGAAAATGCATAAGTTATTCTATGGTACTGAAAGCGTTTGACAAGACCTAATTGTGTGTTCTGTGGTCAGCAAAAACTTACTGGTTGGGGTTGCATGTTTTTAGTCTGTAAGGCTATTGGCAGCTGAAAGAGTTGTCTTTCTATATCTTTTGTGAAGCTGTAATGAAAATGAAGTTATCATTGTGAAACTTCCAGTTTTGACAGTGAGAATGACCCTTTGATCTCTGAAGGCTGCTGGACTCTTCCATACAAGTTGAAACCATAAACATTTTATGGCACAAGATGAGTTGCTGGGACCAAACATAAATTCTAGAAAGAAAAAGAAAAAAAATTGAGTGAATTCCTGCATTCTTGAAGGTATTGAATTGCTGCAGTAAAGAACAGCCATATGGTATTTTGGTAACTTCTGTGCATTGGAAAATTATAGATTACAGGTGAATTGGGCCTGCAGACATTCTGTGTGCAGGATCAAGTTTATTTTAGTAAAATAACACTTTTTGTTCAGCTTGCTTTGTCCAGACTGCTGAAGAATTTTGCCTATTATTCTATGTATTAGTCATTAGTGGAGGGAGAACGGACTCCAAGACCATGGGCCAAAACCAGAGTCTGTAACTTTCTTTTTTGCGTAGAAAAGCATGCAGGGAGAAGAACATTTTCCTGTTCCTTCTTTGAAAATGAAAACAAAGGAGATTGACATCCTTTTACTCTTTCAGTCAAGTGTCACTCATCCTGAAGTTGTAATAATCAATTCAGAATGGCTACTTACACTTCTTTACAAAATTGGATGAAAGAGCTTTGCAGATAACTTAAAGACCACAGGAAAAGAAAAAGCTCATAACTTCATAACTCTAAACTGAATTAGTTGTTTCTTTGAATTGCTTGTTTTTAGTCATGTTGCCATAGGTATCAAAGCAGTGAGCTATTATCATTCCTTTGTAAGGATTGCTGCTGTTTTATATTCATGATCAAAGGATGGGTCTGCAGACACAGAAGGGAAGGTGTGTTGTTTCACAGATATGCAAACACACCTAGAGAGAGTCGGCCCAGGTACTGTGGATGCTCTGGCAGGGATTTGCAGATGGCAGCAGCATCAGTGTGTTTCTGAAAATCTTTATCTTGGTTGCTAAAGCTTTTTTCTGAGTTTCTTTTAATCTCTGCCAGCTAAAACTCCCTCAGATACCGTTGCTCCCTGCGCTTAGAGCTTTGTCTTGCTGTTTGGAAAGACCTGGTGCGTTAACTGCCACTGAGTATTAGTGATACATCCTGCTCTTACTGACCTGTGTTCAGCTCTGCTTTACCCAAAATGATGTCTCCATCTGAAGTGATTTGCAAAAACCTGCTGGAACAGGTTGCCCAGAGAAGCTGTGGCTGCCCCCCATCCCTGGGAGTGTTCAAGGCCAGGTGGGATGGGGCTTTTGGAGCAGCCTGGCATAGTGGAAGGTGTCCGTGCCCATGGCAGGAGATTTGGAACAAGATGATCTTTAAAGTCCATTCCCACCCAAACCATTCTATGATCAAGGAACAAATAGAAAACATTAATTTGGGCATCAGAGATAACAATGTATCAAGTGTTATTGCAATACATACTAAGAAGTTTTGGCTTAACCTTGTGTGTTATTTTGCCAGTAATTAAAGTGTGGGCCACTCTTCCACCTGCTGCTGCTCCCCATCACAAAGAAGTGATTGTTCTATTTATTTTCAATAAGCACATCTAGTCAAGTCATGGAAACACAACCTAAATGAGCAGAGCCCCCAACTCACACTTGCAAGCAGAGCTTTTGGAACCTGTAGAGATTCTTGTACCAAACCCAGGGTATTTGAGGATGATTGTTATTGTTTTTACACTTATGTCTTTTTGTACTGTTTTTATTTAGTGTCATTTCACTAAATAAAGGTTTAGTTTAATCCTAACTTGAAAGACCTGCTTTAAAGCTGCATGCAGTGACTGATTTTCTTTTGAAGACTTGAATCTATTTGCAGAATCTCACTACTGTTTTTAACTAACTTCTTTGCAATGTTTTCTTTCAACTTTGGGAATTCATTAGCTGTAAACCACGTGTAAAATGTCTTCAGTCTTTGAACTGATGTTTTATTTAGAAGCCTGGCATATCTGTGAATCTAAAAAACAAAAAGCCATTTAGTGAGGAAATAGTTAATGAAAAAACATTACAAATAGTATTTGAAGAGGCTGTTAGTTTGCTCAGGAAGTTTTCATTTTCTATAATTTGCTGCCTCATTATTTGTAGTAGTGAAACTGCTCCTTACCAATCATACCAATCCCTTACATGAAGAAATGAAAGTGGGGTTTACAGTTCTGAGTGGAAAATACTGAGTTAGTCTTACTTGGGCCATATTCTGCATTGAAGTGAAATGTTAAGAACCCAAAGTATTGCCTGGAGTGATCATTTTCATAGGATTGCAAACAGGATTCTTAGTATCTTTTTGGAATGGCTAAAATTCCCCAAAGTTTGAGACTAAGTGCACCTCAAAACTTGATATCAGCTAATCAAAAACTGGAGTGAAATAACCCAGAGGTGAGTATTCAGAGAGCTACACTGGTGGTGCTGGTGGATAGTGTTCTCTCCCCAGTTGTGTTATGGGGCAATTTTTGCTCTGTTATTTCAAGATTAGGATTTTGGTGGTCACTTTACCATGGATGATTGAACTTAAGAATCTTCTAGTTTGAATAATTATGCTTTACCTCCTTTTTCCAGTCCCAAAATACCTGCTTTTTTTAGTGCCATCAATGCATAAATTCACAGTGGATAAATTGTAAGGTGATTTTGTTTTTAATCAGTCATTGAGGTAGATGTTTTAATAATTTTGAAAAGTTAAGCTGCTTACATAAAAAGTTGCTGACTTGCACTTTTTTGTGTTTTATGAAGCATTGACATTTTTGTCAAAAAAACTGTGTGCTAACTGACAGGTGAACATGATTAGAGGGATGGAGTGAATCTCCTACAAGGAAAAGCTAAGAGAGTTGGGATTGTTCAGCCTGGAAAAGAGAAACTTCAGGGTGATATAATGGCGAACTTCCAGTACCTGAAGGGAGCCAACAAAATTGAGAGAGACAATTTACGTGGGCATGGAGTGACCAAGGGGGAATGGATTTGCACTGAGAGAGGACAGGGTGAGATGGGATATTGGGAAGGAATTCCTCCCTGGGAGAGTAGTGAGGCCCTGGCACAGGGTGCCCAGAGAAGCTGTGGCTGCCCCTGGATCCCTGGAAGTGTCCCAAGCCCGGCTGGATGGGGCTTGGAGCAAGCTGGGGTAGTGGAAGGTGTCCCTGCCCATGGCAGGGGTTGGAAAGAGATGAACTTTATGGTCCCTTCCAACCTAAACCATTCCATGATTTTGTCTCTTAGCAAACAATATAAAATCACTATTTGCAAGTACATTTTGTAACTGCTGCTTCTTCCTAAGCAACATCTTTCAGAAGGTTCAGTGTGTTCTCTTTGAATATAAAGCAGTTTGGTAACACTGGAAATGCTTTAGAGAACAGCAGCGAGTTCTTATATTGAAAGACTTGAAGAGGCAATACATTAGGCTAAAAGCAGTGGCAGTACCTGCAGAGCTCACTGTACATGCCCTTAAGCAAAAGATAATAATTAGTTGTATTCCCCTGCAAACCTGCCCAAGTGTCGATGTTTATGAATTGCGAAGATCACCAACTCGAGCTCCGAGCTGCCAGAGTTGTTTATGCCCTTTCAATTTTTAATGTACCTATAAGATGTTTTGATGAGGGCATTTAATCCAATGGGATTTGCATACCATGATCATACCTCTGGTGATTCCAGCACAAAAGTGGGGGTAGTTCTTCAAAATATTGTAAGTGCTAACTTCCACTTCACTATTAATAATGAACATTAAGAACGTCTCTGAAAATCTTCAGATTTTGTTGGCTGAGCAGGATTTGGTTGTTTGTAGGATGATGGTCATTAAAAGTGGTGAAGTATTGGCTGTTGGGTAGCCTGAGGAGTGAGAAGTTGCTCACAGCTCGGGGATACCTGCTTTGCTAATTAGTTTGTACACATTCAGCTCAGGCGATTTGCACTTCAGTCAAAAGGAAATATTTGACTAGAATTGACTTTCCTTGGCATTCTGGTACAGTGGGTGTTGGTGCTGTGTTCCCTGAAACCACAGGTGTAAGAACTTTGGTTTAAATAAAAATAAAATGTAAATGATAATAGCAGCAGGGTAGGAGTAGTTTTTTGTGTGTGTAATTTGTAATACATTTAAAAATATGTACTGTGTGTATACATATAATTAGATGTATAATTTTACCATGTATATTTTAAAGTACATGCATGCAGGCTCCTTAAAGTTTAACCATTTTGTTATTTCAGGAGTCTTAATGTTTTGTTGGATATTCTTGTAAATACAGCAAGACTGGTAAAAAATAAGGTAAAAGCTGGGTCTGTGCAGAGCCTCCTTGTGCCAAATATTCCATGCTTGGAGATGTGGTGAGCAGGTGGGTGGCCTTGTATTAGCTGAATTTGGGGGCAAAGAAGTAGAACTTTTTCTTTTTTTATCTGTAAGATGTTCATGTGAAGTCTTCATATGAAAGCTCCCTGGGTTATCAGGTTTGACTTCTGCTTAGCAAAAGAACCATAAATTTCCACTTGGGGATGGAAGGAAGTAACGTAATTATTAATATTAATTACAATTATTTTCACAGAATTACAAAATGATTTGGGTTGGAAGGAACCCTAAAGACCTTCTAGTTGGTTTTGGTGAGTTATAATAAGATATTAGGGGGGGAAAAAAGAGATCATGGGACTATATATTACCTGAGCTGTATTTAAGCCAATTTAAATCTGAGCTACCTCCAGTGGAGGATAAGAGTGGGAGGAGTTTTTCACCAGGCAAGGCAAAATATCAACATGACAAATTATACTGTAGCAGGGCTGAGGAGATACAGCTAATTCCTGAGCTGCAGAGCAAGTGTTTAAGAACTGTGGTAAGACTATCCCCAATATAAATATAGGTCATAGTATTTTGGTGTAATTCCATTAGTTGTCATGGCTCTGTTTAGGAGATCCCATTGTGCCAGTGTTTGCATGGGACAGTGCTGGTGGCTTCGTGTGGAGAACGAATCTAAAGCTGGGACATGTTTGGAACAGGTATTGTTCATCATCTTATGTAAGAATATGCATGTGTATATAATACTTGTTTGTAAACATAAACCAGGTGACAATGTTATTATGCAATGAATATTATATAATACATCAAAATATATAATATGACATGTAGACGATTCCATGTAAGCCCAGTTCTGGGAGTTCTCATGTGAGTAGGTGCAGCTCGAGGGAGGCTGGCAGAAGCAGACCTGATGTATTTTTTAGAAGCCTTTGGTTAACAGCAGCCCTATTTCAGCCACGTGCTTTTCTGGAAAACAGCCTTTTCTTAGAAAATTTTAAGCCAACTGGCATTTAACTTCTGTTCTGTAGCAGATAAGAATTTTTTTAGATCACAGGAGATAGTGTATCATATGTTGGTAGCCTCCATCACAGTTTCTCAGTAAATCTCTGCTAGTAGGTTTTGTAAAGCTTTAATTATGATCTCTTAATGTAAAATAAATTAATTTAACCTTAAATATTTCTCAAATGGTCATGTGAGCAGAATCTTTCCTGCTGGACTTTCCTCCACTATTTACTTGTTTCTGGTTCTTCTGGTTAAAAAAAAGTTACTCCTCTGCTCTAACAAATGTACAGAATTCACACCTTTTATTCATTCCCTGTTCTCAGATATAGCTACTTATTTTCTGAACACTTAGAGCAGCAAAGTGATTTAATTCTGTCAAATGTAGCCCTACGTAGCACCTTATATTTCTTTTACTAATCATTTAGGTGCTGCTGGAAATCCCATAGTTTGCTAGATTTGTTAAAACTGAAGCATCTCTATAACAAAAAATAATTTTTTTTGCAGCAAGAATTAGTACAAAAAGTTATTTGGAACATTCCAACAAAATAATTGCCTTACTGATGTAATTTAATTGACATGAGATGTAGAATCCCAGTAACCTTTAGGCAGAAATAAATAAAATCTACAAGTAAAGAGTTTTATACATGCAAAGTATAAATGCCATGAACATAACTGATGCATTGAACAGCCTGAACAGCAGTTGTCAGAATTCTGCAAGAAAATTATTCCTCACAGTTGTGAAACATGAGGAAAAGCACTTTGTAGAGTCCCACCTAAACCCTGTAAACAGGGGATTTTTAGTTCTGCAAGAGGTGAGCAGTTGGTACACAGTGTTACTACTTCTGTGATAGTTGATTCATCCCTTTGCTATGCAAATTCAAAGTATACAAGGATTCAGTACTTTTATTTAAGAAATATGCCTGCAGGCTGTATTGGTAAGCTTTAGGGAGATATCTGGTTTGGTGTGAAATAAATAGTTGTTCAAAGATCACATGAATTCATGTCTTAGAAGATGAAAAGTGATGCTGTGAGCGTTTTGAGAGCACCCCCCTGTACCCAAGCTTGCCACTTGGTTTTGGTTTCTCAAAGAAACTTCACCGACCTCATGGTAAATCACAGAGCAGCAATGTGTCACCTTGGAAATGCAAGAATGAGACACCCCAAGCTCTGGGTTTGGTTCTTGGAGTAAATCCTCTCTGGTCCTGGTTGAGGGAGTAGTTGCCTTTGCTCCAGCTTTTGTCTTCAGCCCCTTGGAGTGCTTAGCTTTTAATAAAGGGATTTAAATGCCATATTTCAGGTTTATGTGCAAGTTATAGGCATCCAAGTCTGCATATTTTGAATACAACAGGAGGAAAGAAAAACAAACCTGAAAGCATTTGAGTGAGAGACAGCTTTGGTATTTAAAGTTGGTGTTGAAGATTTGTCTTGCTGAAGAGAGCAAAGCATTTACTTAAAAGCTATTTGCTGCCTAACATGAGCCACATTTTAATACACAATTACAAAGTTATGATACAAATTTAATAAGATTTAGGTTGTAAAGCAGCTATTTGATTAAGCCCAGCCCCTCTTTATTCTGTTACTGTCAAAAATATTAATCAACTGCTCCCTACAGTGTGAAATTCACTCTTGGGGCAGTTTCACTGTCTTGTCTCTCACCCAGCACCATTCTTTCTGCAGTACTTTCTCTTCTGTTGCAGAGGAGCAGCATGTTTTGGAAATATTTATTTCTTTTCTGTGAATATCTTCATTTATATAACTCTAGTGAGGACTTTTATGCCTTAATGATCTAAACTAAAGGGATTAACTTGATTGTGATCTTTCAGTATAGATGACTGCTACTTCTGACTTAAAGTGTAAATCAGCCCAGAAGTTTAAATGCTTGAACTTGTTTATTGTGTGCATACTTGGGTAATAGCTACTGAAATTAATAATTCTGATGCTTGTCTATTTGAAAAAGTCATTACAGTGATCTAAAGAGCTGATGGAAATAAATTGCTGTTTTCTAGGTGAGGTGGCAGCAGCCCTTCCTCATGGGCCTCCTTGTGTCCCCCTTTCCTACCTCCCCCAGATGTACTCCCTCATCTTAACTTTGTAATTTTTAATTCTGTCCTATTGTTTCCATTGAGAGGGATTAGTAAAGATAAATTTTAGCTTTCCTAGCATTAACTTTAGCTTATATCTGTCATATGTTTCCTAGTTGAACTAAATACTGCCTTTTTTTTTTTAATTCTTTTTTTTTTTTTTTTTGCCCTGTCACACTTCATTTGAAAGAACCAGTCTACCTAGAGCTGGGTACTGGGTTTTCAGTGAGGAAAAATGATTATTAGTTGTATATGTTCAGAAGTTGGATTTTTTTTTTTTTTTTTTTTTTTTTTTTTTTTTATGCTGCTAGCCTTTCCTGATTGTCACTGGCCATGAGAAGAGTGCAGAGCTGTGGGCCCCTGTGTCGGTGCTGCTTGGTGGAGGTACAGCTGCCAGCCCAATGGCCTGAATGATGACCTCACCTGGCTGCTGGGAACTTCCAGATAGTGCCAATTAGGCATGGAAGCAATTAAAATAATATACTTGGCATGGGTGAGGCCACATTTCAAATGCTACATTCACTTTTGGGCCCCTCATGACAAGGACATTGAGGGGCTGGATTGTGTCCAGAGAAAAGGAATGGAGCTGGGGAAGGGAGTCTGATGAGGAGCAGCTGGGGGGTTCAGCCTGGACAAAAGTCCTAAGTTGGTTGGACACACTTTTCAACAGCTTTTATGTAAAAATAAAAATATAATTTTATTGAAATGGAAACACATCACCAAACAACATGAAGGAAACTTAACCTGTGTGTCCTGGCCAGTCAGGATCTGTGTTACTGCATTTTTCCGTTAGTAAAAAGGCACTGTTTTTATTATTTGTAGAGAGGAAGAGCAGAAAATGGTATTTTATATAAAAGCTGCCTGTCTGCATCATGGCCTGTGCATGTGTGAGAGCTGATGTTTTCTGCTGTTGCTTTAGGTACAGATTTTTCTTTAGCACTTCCATGCTCAATTTGCTTTCCTGCCTTCTGATTTTACCTGTTCTGACAAAGAGTACACAGATAACTGTTAAAATATTAACAATTATTAGAAATTAGCACAATATTTAGGGGTGGTTTTTGCTTCTGAATTTGACAAAATTGCTACATTTCATTTACATATTCAGGTTTTTTTAGGTAGTGATTTCCTCCTGTGTGCAAGTAATGCTCTTAGCAGCGACAGTGCTTTGAACTGTCACGTCATCCCACTTGAAGTTAATTACTCAAAAACTGGGGGGGTTTTCTTTTTTTCTATTTTTTTTTTTTTAACGTGAACCAGTTTTCCATCAAGCATCTCCCTCTGCTGAGGATGTCACTGTGAGGTAGGAATAACTGCAGTAAACTGAAGAGCAGAGCAGTTGAGCCTTTGATCTTGTGGAAATGTAAGCATGTGTTGGAGTTTGCACCGGCGCGTCCCCACCGGCTGCACGAGGCTTATGCTGCTGTGTTCCTGGGGTCCCTGGCTTGGGGGAGATTTGAGAAGTCCTTAGCAGGCTCGGCAGTAAAACCCAAATATCCTCTCAAGCCAGGGTGCTTTAAGTCTTTGCTCAGACTGCTTAGTAGCCACAGAATGAGGGAGATAATATATTTTTAGCTTTTAAATTCAAAGAAACCTTTCAATTAAAGGAATTATTGACAATTTTAAATGCTCTGTTCTTGCTGTGTTTGTACCAGATGATGAGGAATGGGGGGGTTTTGATTTTTTTTTTTTTTTCATTTGGAGTGGAGGAAAATCCATCCCATTTAATTTATATTGTGGCAGTTTAAAGCATCAAATGGCGTACTCTAGGTTTGCTGTGCTCGGTAGTTTCTCCAAAAGGAGTAGAAAAACAGGCCTCTTATCCTGTGGTGTTGTGAGTAGGACACTGAACATACCAGAATTTAGATACCAGGAGGTTGCTTTCAAAGTAATTGCAGGGTATGATCTGACTTTTGTGATTAAATAACTCACTACCTGCGAAGTCATACGGATTTGTGAGGCTTTTTCCTGCTATTGGTGGCAATGAAACACAAAACTTGAAACAGTTGTTATATATATTTTTTTTTTAAAGAGAAAATAAGTGTCACAGCTCAAGAGAGAACTCTATAGTGTAAAAGAACATGGGGTCATGGGGTAATTCAGATTGGAACTGTTCTTTGGAGGCCACCTAGTCCAACCTCCTGCTCTGGGCAGAGTTGGCCATGAGCCTATGATACCTCTATCCAAGAGTATGTAATCATGGAATACTTGAGTATTGCATGATCTCTGTGGAGTGCCTGCATTTCATCTAGTGCAACCTTCTAGTTCACATTGAGGGATCTGACTCACAAGGCTGCATTTATATTCTTTACATTATAAAATGAGCCTTACAAAGGCTTCAGATAATTTTTTTTTTCTCAAGATTTGGATTCTGTGTGATCAGAATTCGGGCTAGTACAGAGTGAAACAAGTATCTCCTTGGACTGTGTTCTGGGATTATATGTAAAATAGAAAAGTATTTATATACTTCCTTGGTACCAACAATGCCTTCCTTGCAGGCATTTTTTTTCTGTAAAGATTTAGTAAGCTTAAGAGTTCCTATGAAATACTTGTAAGTGTCTCCATTCTGCAAAGAATCGAAAGAGGTCTTTTTTTCTATTGGCATTTGAAAAGCAGAAGAAAAGTGACTACTACAACAGAATTTTATTAATGAATGATTTACACTGGTTCCAGCTGTGACCATGTGATTAGTCCTTCACTGAGCAACAATGGCTATTTTCTTTCTGCTTTTATTTAATTTCCAAGAATGTGTCATCTGTTACGTTAACTGCTGCCAGTATACCCCATGTAAACTGGTATTTTTTATTTCCCTGAAGCATAAGATGAATACCCACCCATATCCTTCTGGAACTAGAGTTTTAAATGAATTGGGAATTTTATTGACTATATCTGATTCAGCAAGGCAAAATCATAAAAGTTAAAATATTTATTAAATGCACTAGACTGTAGGATGCCTTGCTCCCTGGTAGTGCAAAAGATAGATATTTTCACTTCTAAAATTCTATCTTAATATTTTATTACAGCAATACAATGTGTTATAGAGGTGGACAAGCCTGCAGATTGAAATGTGGATAGTCCAGATTGTTCCTTTCCCTCGACCATATGGTGTAGTTCTAAAAGCCTTTTGTACGCTGTCTGTTCAGTTAATTGTAAACTCTGTCTTTAACGTACCTTAAAAATGAGATATATGTGAAGTAAAAGTCAGCATATCCTCTGGTAAGTTAAGTTTGCTCAAATAAATCTAAATTCCCAGTCCTGGTTTCTTGGTAGATTTTCTTTTTGGGTGAATTTGAAAGTCTTTCACCGTTTCTTGGTAACGAATGTGAAGCCTGTGTGTGTGGAGAGACAGGTTTTTCCATTTCCTCCTAGGGAAGGGGGGGGAGATTTGAGGATATAATGAACATTTCATAATATTTTTGCTTGGCAGACAGCTCTGCCAGTGGGTGATGTGCAGGAACATCGAAGATTTCTGACAGATGGATGGTAGGACTGCTAATACACCTACACAAGCTTTGGCGTCTGATGTTCCCGGTGTTGCTCTGATGCCCAAGAAACTCGTGCTCTTGCTTTGGTCTGATGTTGCCCAGTGAGGGGCTTCAGAAGAGCAGAACCAAGTCTCACTCAAGATTTTCATCTGCCACAGAGAGGGGTAATTTATTATACTTGTCACAAAGTGTTTGTTACAGAGGCAAATGGGTTTTTAACGTAATAAAGAGTGAAAAATTAATTGTTAGAGAATTTCAGAAGCAATTTTATCTTCTATTCTTACACCATAAACTATTTGGGAAAAGTGAGTGTTTAGAATGCTGATAGCGTCGATATATCTAAAGAGAAAAACACAAAAGAGTAGGAGTCTCACTGAAACTAATTTTTTGTGCATTCCCACCTGGTTTTAAGCATTGGAAGAGAGTGCTTGCTCAGCGGCAGTTCCTGCGTGGCTTTGGAGATAAGAATCCACCAAAATAAAAAAAAAAAGGAAAAGCTGAAACATTGGGAATCAAGCAGGAAGTAAATGACAGTAGTGAAGAGTGAGATTAATGTGCTGAGAGGCCTCTCATTATGAGACTTACTGATCTGTGCTGCATATCTGAAGTTTTCACAGGATTTCAGATAGTTTTCTTAATGGCTGAATGCAGAGGAATTGGTAACCTTAGGGGATATTAAAAATAAAAAATGCAGCTTTTTGTGCCTATAGAAGTTAAATAACTCCTGACTTTTGTGCATGCAGAAATGGGGAGACTTTTAGCAAGGCATCTTGAAATGGAAACAAATAGTAACCAATAGCATGTCTCTTTCTTTCCAATAGTTAGTATGCTTGTTCTAAAATAACGTAAAAGTTGTGAATTTAAATGACATGCTGGTAACTAAGCAGTAAAAAACTGTCGGAAAATTGTAATTTTCCTTACACTGGCCTTTCATGCTCCTAGACCTAGAGAATCACGGAATGATTTGGTTTGGAAGGGACATCTCATTCCACCCCCCTGCCATGGGCCGGACACCTTCCATCATCCCAGGTTGCTCCAAGCCCCATCCAACCTGGCCTTGGACACTTCCAGGATGGGGCAGCCACAGCTTCTCTGGGCACCCTGTGCCAGGGCCTCGCCATCCTCACAGGGAACAATTTCTTCCCAATATCCCATTTAATCCTGCCCTCTGTCAATGTTGAAGCCATTCTCCCTTGTCCTGTCCCTCCAGGCCCTTGTCCAAAGTCCCTCTCCAGCTCTCTTGGAGCCTCTTTAAGCACTGGAAGGGGTACTGAGGTCTCTCCTGAGCCTTTTCCTTCCAAGGCTGAACCACTCCCAGCTCTCTCAGCCTGTCATGATACAATACTTTGGTATAGCAGGTTCTTTTGAAATGTCACCTTTGTGCAGTGATGAAAAAGGAGTAGATGGGGTTTGTGTGCTGCAGAGGCAGATACAGATCCTGCTCAGCTGAAGTGGCTGTGGGGATGCTGTGTCCACTGACCAGCAAATTCCATGAAACAAGTAGCATTTGGTACTTTTCTGGCTGTAGCATGAAATCAGTGGGAGCAAGAAAGTGTCTGTGGGCAGAGCTTCTGCGTCTTGCAATTCAAGTAGCTCAGAAGCTTTAAAGTGCAAGAAATCACATGTAATGCTTAAAGAATCCAGCTGTAATTTTGAGAACTGAAGGAGAAAACAGTGGCTGAACATTTATTGCAGCCTCCATATGATGAGAGCAAGTTTTCTCAGAGCCTGCAAGATGCTGCTTGCAGAGTACGTGAATAACAGAGCTACCTATTTTTACTGTGCACTGGCAAGTGTAGGCTCACTTCATTAGAGCAAGCAGCACAAACAAGATGTGCTAACTTGTGTGGTTTAAAAAGAAAGGTCTAATTTAACTTTTCCTGCTGATTCTAAAGTAAGAGAAATAAAGTCATAGGAAAATCATATGACTTCAAAAAACATTTAACAGTTGTTTTGTCAAAAAAAAAAGCTTTTATCAACTTTATTTTAAAACAAGTTTCTTTAACTTCATTTGTCTCCCTGTCCATCTAGAACCATTTGTTGTGCCACCTTAGCTTACAAAACAGCAGAGACTGCCACTTTTATAGAGGACAGATAGACAGGGAAGTGAGACAAAGAAAATAAGGCAAGAGGACCATGAATCTTTTGCTTCTGGAACACTGAAAAATGAATGTATTCAAACTGGAGGTTTCTTAATGAGGAATATGGCAGAATGGGCAAAGAGAAGAGTATTTGAGGTTGTGGATTGTCAGATAGGAGATGTGGAAGACATGTTCATACACAGGTTGGAAGTGAGAGTAGTTTGAGATAGGAAAATTGATATGTGATCATCAAGGTAGTAATTGATGTGCTGTTTGTAAGTCAATCCTGTGTAGATTTTGTTGCATCATAAAAAAAGTTTAAAGATGAAGAAAAAAAAAAAAGGTGATGTAGAACTAAGGAAAGGAAAGTACCACATGAAATATTGAGAAAAGAAGCCAAGAGAATAGGGAAAAAATAGAAATTGTTAAGAAACGTAAATGAAAAGAGGAAATCAGGGATTCAGTCATATGAGAAACAATTCATATGGTTTCAAGAAGTGTGGATTTTCCTTTTGAAGGTGGAATTCATCAGCTATCCAGATGAAGAGGATACAATTTTGTCTCATTTTCATAATGAAATAATGGAAGTATGATCTGGGTAAAAGATGTATTTGTCTGTGTTTTCTTAGAAGGGATGATGCTAATGATAAACTAACACTGTTTTTCAGAATATTTTTCTCACATGTGGCTAAGTGTCAAGTAAAGTCCTGCTGGTTTGAAAGAGAATGTGTACTGTGGTGGCTGGGAGTAGGGACATACAAGTCACTGCTCCTTTCTTCTGCTCTTGGTTTTATTATAAAGCTACTGTTGGGAAATGGTGTAAATCACAATTTTTAATTCAAGTTTTCTCATCTGTAAAGCAGAGATAACAATACCTACCTACCTCACAGGAGTGTTGTGAGGTTTAATTAATGTTTGTTAAGCTCTTCAGCATTTTTGGATAAAAGCAGATAAATGAAACCTCTTGTTGTTAATAATGGGAAAACCCCAGGCAGAAGGTGTAGTACGATTTAGGGTTTGGAGGGAGGAGATAGAATTGTTGTTTAAAGCATATTTAACCAGAACAATCGTCAGTGTTTGGTTAGAAGTTATATTGTATTCTGTGTGAGAATCCAAGTTTTTTCTTACAAATTGCTTGCAATTTGAGCATGTGCACAGATCTAGTGCTTTGCTTTATTTTTAGAATCAGAACGGTTTGGGTTGTGAGGGACCTTAAAAGCGATGTAGTTTCAACCCCCTGCCGTGGGCTGGCATACCTTCCGCCATCCCAGGTTGCTCCAAGCCCTGTCCAACCTGGCCTTGGACACTTCTGGGCTTGGGGCATGTTAATACAGGTTAGGACTCTTTTGGCACTGCAAAGCTGAATAAATCATCTATATTCCATTTTTGTTTCCATTGTAAGGTAAATTCCTTAGAGTCTGCCTATATACACACAAAACCAAACCAAGTATTTTTCTGTCATCAAACACTGTGTCAAGGTTTCTAGGACTGAAGTGTAGTATTTAGAGACTGTGGGCTTTGGAATAACAAGTCAGTAGGCAACAATAGTCAGAAATATGTGAAATTCTGTGTATGCATGAATGTGTCTCTACGGTATAATTTAAGCAACCCTGTAATGTGGTCAGGAGGAAATTCTTGGGAAAATTGTTGACAAAAGTAATTGAGTGAAATAGTGTTGAGTGATAAGAAAATCAGTGGGGGATTAGCCTTGCTAAACCTTGTTTCTGAAGCTCTTTTCCCTATTCAGATAGGATATAGTCAAAATAACCATTCTAGTTACAGTCAAAGGAAACGCTGTGTGTATTTCCCAGCACGTTTCTTAGAATCCACTGTGCCTGTAGACTCCAACTTTACAAACGTAGTGGTGTGTCAGCAACATCCCAGGTGTCATTATAAATGCCAGCAGTATGTAAGTGGTATTTGTAAATAAGCCCAAACAAGTGAAATGGTCTGTGTTAGTCAACCATTCTGCACCTTGGATACATTGAAGGCTGATGCTTGGTTGAGTAGCTAAACTAAATATCAAGTGGTGTTACACAGCTTGAAAAGAAACTCAGCTCTAAAGAGAAAAAGCAGACTTTTTTTCTAAGTCATTCTGTTAATGCCCAAGAAGATGTTTCCGTGAGTGTTAAGAAACCAACTGTGTATAGACTCTAGGAAAAATGGTTTATGGATGTCTCTTGCCCATGCTCATTCAGAGCTTCAATGGGGAGGCAGAGTGATGCAGCTCTGAAGAGTAGCTTGAATCATCTTGCATGAATATTGCTTTCTCCAAGGATATTGGCATGCAAAACAGATTCTGTTCATCTTAGAGGATGTTGAATGCACCTCACACATGGCTTCATAACCACTTTGAGATGAACAGGCAGAGTCTGGATTAGGTTCTTGTCAGTGGAAGCATGTGTGTGATCAATGCAGATAGGTGGAAATAATTCCTTTTTCTCAAAGCATTTGCTTGGTATTGCTTAATTTGGGTACCCTGTCTGTGTTTTTTTCCACCATGTATATTTTCTGGAGGGAACTTATTCTTCCCCTTCCTGCCCTTTTCCCTCTCTCAATTATGTTTTATCTCCAGTGGTCAAAGTGGGAGAGTGGAGTGTCTTCCAGATTTATTTCTGCTTTAAATGTGGGGCTAAATCAGTTTCATAAGCAACTTCAAGTATCTATTGCTGACAAAGCTTTGTGGGATCAGTCTCTTCTTAAACACTGATGGGAAGATGGGATCTGAAAAGATTTAGAAAGACCTGCACCATTCATTCTGTGGAAAGGCCCATGTAATGCCTTTCTTGGCTTCAGATCCACTTACTAAAAGTGATTTTTGAAAATCACAGCATAAATAGATAACTGAATATAGGTTTAATGTTACCTCCACAACCCAAGCACTTCCAAATCTCTAATCTCACTCTATTATCAGTTTGAAGCCATTCCCCCTTGTCCTGTCACTCCACCCCTTGTCCCCAGTCCCTCTCCAGCTCTCCTGGAGCCCCTCTGGGCACTGGAAGGGGCTCTAAGGTTTCCCCAGAGCGTTCTCTGCTCCAGGTGAACATTCCTAGCTCTCCCTGCCTGGATTCAGAGCTGAGGGGCTCCAGCTCTCAGAGCATCCTCGTGGCCTCCTTTGGATGCACTCCAACAGGTCCATGTCCTTTGTACATAAAAAACAACCAGGAGTTTCAGCTGTAGCATTGCTGTGGGTCTGATTGCACATGAAATACTGTTGTGAGGTAACACTGCCTTGATTACAGAGGTATTCCCAAACTCTCCATATTCTGCTGCTGTCTGGACCTCCAAGAGCTGCTTATGGCTGCTGTGAATGCTTAACTAGTGGTATTGCCAAAAATTTCCCAATGGCCAGAGTAACTGCACAACCCTGATGTCTTTAGTAGGAGTCAGAACAGCTCTTTAACTTGCTGGCAAAGCCTGGGATCTTTGTGGCTTTGAAATGAAGAAGTGGGAATATTAAGCACAGACTTTGCGTGCGTGAGGTGTGAGCGGTTTCTTGCGTTGCCTTGTAATGGTATTTCTGGGATTTTTATCAGCAGTGTCAGCAAGAGCACCTACTAATAGCCAGCTAAAGTTTAAATAGTTAGGATCTTCCAGTAATGACCTTAAAATAGTTTCTTCAGCTCTGAGCCCTGCAGTGAATATTTTTTTTTTCCTCTGCACTCCTGTAGTCCTGGCTATTATAGACCATACTTAATGTTCCTGAGCTCCCAATCCTGGAAGTGTTCAAGGCCAGGCTGGGTGGGGTGTGGAGCAGTCTGGCCTAGTGTAAGGTGTCCTTGCCTGCAGGGTTGGAACAAGATAACCTTTAAGGTCTCTTCAAACCCAAACTATTCTGTGATTCTTAGTGTTGTACCAGTGTGTGGGAGGAATGTGCTGGGTTCTGCAGGTTCTGTGGTGGTATAAGTGGAAGTAGCTAAGTGACAGCATAATTTTGGTTTAGTTGAGCAGGATGTTTTATTTTGATAAGGACTTTCAGGTTTTGAAGAAAAGTTCCAAGTGTGGCCAGTTGCTCAAGCAGAGTAAATGGTTTTTAGACTCTTTTTAGACAGGTGCAGAAATGATTCCCAAGTGACCCTAAAGCTGAAATCCTAAGTGAGTTGTACTGATACCTTAGTGATTTATAATGAAGTCAAATTTAAAAAATCCCTGTTTTTAGTTCTTTTTTTTAAAGACTGCAGTGCTGATGGTGGGTTATAGCCAGAATTTCTTATGTGCAATAAAAGCCAAGGTTTTAAGGCCCCTGCTTTTTTGAGTATAATGATTTTAATGGCACTTTTCAGCCATCTGAGAAACTTCAAGGAAAAAATTTACATCTTGATGTCCTCTGTGAGTGTCCTTGCCTTGCTTTATCTGTGGCACTGCTAAAAAGGGCTACACTTGTTTCATGTCTGTTAGGGTCTCCCCCAGACATGAATATTTATTCGCTTTGCAGTATCTGTTTTGAAAACATCAGCTCAGAACCTAAACTTGTTTACAAAACAACCAAAATAACCTTCCAAAACAGATTGTTTTGAGATGCTTGTGTATCGCTTTTATTCATGGAAAACAAATATTTCCTGCAATGCTCACCATTTCAATTGGCAGATGATACCAGACATGTTTATTTAACTTGTGTCAGTGTTTTTCAGCTTTCTGCAATGTGTGTATCCATAGATACTTCCCAGTGGAGGAGGCAGACCCCTTAACTTTCTGATACTTGTGAAGTAAAATAAAATGTATGAATACACTTTTCTTCATTGCTTTAAGCCAATCCTTGAAGTGTTTTGCAAGCTCTGCAGACAAGAGGATGGAAACAAGTGACTTAAGTCATTAAATTTGCTATTCTTGGGTCAGCAGAGATGCTGGGGAACACTTGCAGTGAGCTGTCAGAAAGCATTTTGGCCAGAATCTGCAGCCTTTAATATTTTTAGAGCCCTTTCAGAGGGCTTAGTGAAAGCCTGGTAGGGAAATTATTTACAGGAAACAGGGTGCTGCACCACTAAATCAAATTGGCAACTCCCATTGTGCTAGTTTTATAAATTGATGTGGGTAACATATCATCTGCATGTCAAGTTGGAAATAGGATATAAATATTGTTAACATGGAAAAATATGTTTAGTGCTGTATGAAGCCCTCGTTCAGTGTTGTGTGGTGTTTGCTATTGACTCTGCGAGCTTCCGAGGGTTTTCTGAAAGCCATAACGTGGTGCTGACTGCACAGAAGTTAATGAGAGGTGTTTCTGTTCTCGTGGCTTCATAGCGTGAAGCCTTGGTTCAGCTCTCTCCTGAGGTGAAAAGAATTGGGCAAGTGAAAGACCAAAATATTATTGCATTTGTTGAAATTTAGTACTTAATATTTGAAACTGAGGACTTTTTTGTACAGGTAGCATTTAATCCTTGAAGTTACTTAGTGAATCACAAGAGTGTCATACCCACACTTCTGTATGGATCTAGTACTTAAATGTTGCATCTTATAAACAAACAATAATGTGATCATTTATTGTCTTCCCTTGGTGAAGGATTTTATAGGTTGGCAAAATCCTCATAACTGTCATTTAAATTGCTTGTGTTGCAGGTCTTAAGGTGAAAAGCATGGCAGGTACATTTGGCTCCCCTTTTTGAAGTCCATTTTCCATCGTGGTTGAAATAAATTTTGGAGTAATCTTACATGTCTTGTGAACTTTGCATCACAGAATGGTTTGGGTTGGAAGAGACCGTAAAACTCCTTCTGTTCCACCCCCTGCCATGGGCAGGGATACCTTCCACTATCCCTGATTGCTCTAAGCCCTGCCCAATGTGGCTTTGGACACTTCCAGGGATGGGGCAACCTGTGCCAGGGCCTCCCCACCCTCACAGGGAAGAATTTTGTCCTCATATCTCATCTAACCCTGTCAGTGTGAATCTGTTCCCTGTGTCCTGTCCCTCCATCCCTTGTCCCCAGTCCCTCTTCAGCTCTCCTGGAGCCCCTTTAGGCCCTGGAAGGGGCTCTAAGGTTTCCCCAGAGCCTTCTCTTCTCCAGGGGAACACCCCCAGCTCTCCCAGCCTGGCTTTACCAAGTCCACATCCCTCTTTTACTGAGGACCCTAGACCCGGATGCAGCTCTGCAGGTGGCATCTCATGGGAGCAGAGGGGCAGAATCCGCTCTCTCAACCTGCTGCCCCCATGGCTTTGGATGCAGCCCAGGACAGGGTTGGCTTTCTGGCCAGCTGCCCTCAGAATTGCTCCTGTGTGTGGGACCCCTCCCTGATTTCACAGTTGAACTCGATTTGACAGTAGATCTCATTCCATCCTCTTCGTGGACTCAAGGTGTGACTGAAGATGCAGATCCTTTCATCACATATTCAAAGGGATACCTTCTGACTGCAAAATAAATCTGGCTTGTGCCCACTCAAGTGTTGCTGCCAAACATCTCAGGCTACCAAGCCTAATGTTTAAATTAATGTTTAAATTAACTCTTGCAATTCCAGCTTTTGTACAAGAGCAGTTGAAGTTCTCAATCCCAAATTTTGTTGATACAAGAGTGATTTGCTCTTCACTTAGTGTTTTGCTACTTCAAGTTTGCTGGGGAAAACAAACCAACTTTTTCATGTAGGGTGATTTTTATTACCTCACAGAGTGACTAATGATGTCTTCTAGCAAGTGCTTTGGCTTTTAATCAATCAGCTAATATGAACTGTAGACTGTGACTTTCAAATAAAATTAGTTAAAATATTTGTGACTTTTTAAAAATGAATACATATGGTCCTTAACTGGCCATGAATGCACGTTGTAATTCTTACCTTTCTGTACAGAAACTGGTCTGAAACTCAGAGTGTGTGGAGCACATTTCTCATCATATTCCTAATAAATCGGAGGAGTTTCAAAATGCCAGCCCATTATTACCAGACTGGGACTTTTTCTATAATAGGGAACTAGCAACTAATATGTCTCCTGTCAAGTTTAAAAATAGTGCTACATCTCCCATTACCACACCTATTAGTTCCCTCTCCTCTCAGAGATACTCTAAATCAAGGATCCTTCATCTATTTAAACTTAATGTAAGCATCATCAGTGCTATTAAATTTACAGTCATAGGTGCAGCACTGGAAATGTTGAGTCCTGTAAACTGTGTTGATCCTTCAAGTACTATAAACATGCTGCAAGTAAGTTGGATAAAGCCAATGTACCATTTAACAACTTTAGCAGTCTCTGTTAAAATCAGCTTTCATTTTTCCAGGCTTCTGAATTACATGGCAAATGGGAGCTTATAATTAACTGTTAAATCAGAATAACTAATTTTCTCTCAAATCCAATTGCAAACCTGGCATATTCTCATATGAGGTTATACTCTCATATTAGATCTGTATTTTTTTTTTATTTTCCCTTTTTTAAAAAAATCCTGTTAATGGTGAAAGAGCTGCTCAAAAGAATGTAAAACTTTTTGTGAAGGTAATTATTTAATACCTACTACTCTGCAGCATACTCGTGTCAACTTCTATAAATGTATTTGGACCATTAAAGGGAGGAGACAGAGGAACAAACCCTGTGGAAGAGTTAATTGGGTTTGCTGGTGATGGGTGATCGTGGCTGTAGTGGTTTCCCTGGTGGAGTGTGGCCCTGGTTCTCCATCACACCTCTTCTGTGTCTCTTTCCCTTCTATTTTGCCTTTCTTTGGAAGAAAATCATATTGTAATTAAATATTAACAATGCTTTATTTGCCTTTGTTAATCTGAATTTGTGAAAATAGTTTTACAGAGTACTGAGTATCCCTCATACCCTGTCCTAAGCAGTATTTAGTCCCATGTATAGAATTTAGGAGATTCGATTAGACACAAAGAAACCAAGTTGTGTATTGTAATTGCCATTCTCAATGTACTGAGGATCAGCACATCAGTCAGAGAAATTTCCCTGAAAATGTATCTTTGGAGTGCTGTGCTCCAAGGGGGGATGGAGGCTTCCCCACCGAGGTAGTGTTGACTGTTGTGGTTTTGAGTTAACCATAAATGTGATGCACAGATGTCGTGCTCCACTGGAAGAAAAGAATAAATTGCAATAATTTATTCAATATAGATTAAGATCTTCAAAGATGTTGATTGAGGATGGCTAGAAGTATAGATACAAAGTATTTATGACAGTCTCAGACTGTGTCAGGGGAAGAAGGTGCAGAGAGAAGTATAGGGATTAAATTTTTTTTGCTCTTCTGTAGCTGGAAAAAAACAAATTTAATTTACAATAGAAAATTATGAAGGTCATTAGTGCCTTTGCTTAGACAAAATAGTAAAACAATTTAAATACTGAGTTTTAAAATGCATACACTGCATATGCATTAACAACTTTTTCCTAAGGATTTATAGCAGTATTGTTAACTTAGCATTCACAGAGTAATGTGCAGATTTTACAACATGTTACTTTCTAAATGCATAAACTCCAAAAGGAGCCTTTACTGTCTCTTGTGTCAGGGTGTCTCTGGATTGATAGCCATGGGACATCTTCAGACTCTGATTTCCAATTCCTGCTGTTCCATCTCAGGGTTGAAAACACAGGTGTAAGAACTGAACCTGGCAATCCTCACAGTTCGCTTAAAATCAAACCAATTCTTTAAAAATTTTATTGTTTGCAATTCTGATTGCATCATAGCATCAGAGAATGGTTTGGGTTGGAAGGGACCTTAAAGCCCATCCAGATCCACCCCCTGCCACGAACAGGGACACCTTCCCCTGTCCCAGGGTGCTCCAAGCCCCATCCAACCTGGTCTTGGACACTTCCAGGGATGGGGCAGCCACAGCTTCTCTGGGAATGCTGTACCAGGGCCTCCCCACCCTCACAGGGAAGATTTTCCTCCTAATTTCTAGTCTAAACCTACCTTCCTGCAGTTTAAAGCCATTCCTCTTGTTCTATCACTCCATGCCCTTGTATGAGTAGATCATAAGCACAGTAAAAACAAGATGTGGTGTTTTAGTGAAACCAAAGCAGGCTGGGCAATCCATGCAGGTTTCATTCCTTGCTGCCTCCAGGTAATGATAGATTTTGGCATTCTGTAGGTGTTTGCAACTCTCAGGTTGTATGCATGGACCAGACTGTGGCTTATAGGTGTCACCAGTAAATTAACGTTACTGCTGCTCAGCCATCCAAATACAGGTGAACGATTTTGGTTTACCACATTCTCAAAAGAAGTGGAGGACTTCTTGCTTTTTCCAGTTGATTTATATAAAAGATAAATTGTCATTTTCGCTTATTCAGTTTAGTAATGACAAACCTCAGAGCCGGTACTTTTGGGTGATCTAAATTCAAGTTAAATTTTGGTCAAACCTTAAAATGTGATTGTGTTTAAGGTACAGCTCCAGGGTTTCAGTGAGTCACTGTCATGCGTGGGAGGGCAATGCAGGCTCTTTCAATCTCTGTATGTGTGTGTATTTACACCACCTCCCCACTTCAGGTGGGGATGGGAGGGTGAAGGGGCAGAGAAGGAAAGGTAAAGATTCTTAATAGTCCTTTGGAAAATCCTGTTTTATTGCAGCATGGAACATGGAAATTTTTTGCCTGTATCAGCCATTGCAGTGTGTTTCTGTGAAACCATCAAAGGTTTAAGTATGTTGATGTCCACAGTTCGTACCTGGTGGGTTTTGCCGTGGGTTGAGTTATGAGACGCTGAACCACGTGTGCTCGGATACGGTGGTGGAATAAATTTCTCATACGTGTGGGACTGTGACGGTTAAAACAACCATTACTGAAACTATATACCTTACTTCCTGTAACTAATAGCAGATCTCTACCTGTGGAATATATTAACAATTATTCCTTTGGGTTTGGATGGTTGCTCAGCTGTTTTGTTGGACAGATATTTAAATGTGATCTGTAATTTATGTTGTCTGAGTACGTCAATGAACAGAGCTAATTATGGCTTCTTGATGTGAGCTGTGCTGAATTTGTGAAACCACACTTCTGTAAGACAGAGTGAATGTGTGTTTTTTAATAAATTGTGGAAAATGATGGGTTTTCTCTGCCTAGGTTGGTTAACAAAAATACCTAAGTTGGTGTTCACCTAGAGTTTAAAAAGAAGCCATGGTTTTGTGGCTGGTTGAACAGTTAATTCTTCTGTGCTTTTAAAGTAAATTTTTATTTATTACTCTGTACAGTACTCTGACTTCCTTTTAAAAGGAAATTATTAGTTCAAACAGCAGTGGCCCTTTCAGGGACTCCATCACTTGCCATGTTTCAGTGTGGGGTAGAACTGCAGCAAGTGACAAAAGTCCTGGCTGAATGTCACTGTGAGCTGCTGGCTTTGAGACAGCACCTAATTACCCACCTACACTTCTCAGTACTTCAGTATACCTCTGTATTAGTCATGTCATTTTGACACTGTTACCACTTGGAAGGATTTTTTCTGTCAGATGTATAATGTGTATCCTGAAGAATGTGCTGCTCTGTATGGTAAAGACAGAGTAGGAAACTTTCAAAGGAAAGGATCCTGCAGCTGTTGTGGATGGGGTTGAGCTGTTTGAGGAACACCCAGGATTGCTGGCTCCAGAGAGGAAATACTGTAATGAGAAAGGGGAAGCAGTTCTGTTTTTCTAATATTTGTTGTTTTCTTTGAAATGGGGAAAAGAATACCTGGAGTGATTTATATTTAATTGAGGATTGCATTCCATCAGATACGGTGAATGTTCTCAGGCCATTTATCAGCTGTGTCTTTTGGAGACCGCTGAGGAGTTTATGGTACATATTTACCTTAACTTGGCTGGGTCAAGGGAAATAAAGCAAAAATAATAGCTGTTATTTTTGTATGTGAACAAAACTGGAAGTCATGTGGGTGAAATATGAGCCAAATGACTCTGTTCTACCTCCTCTGTGTCTTTCTAAGTACAAGAAATTATTAGTTATATATAATATAATTTCCTTAGCATTATCAGTGTATCTTTTAAAAACAGAAAATTTATTGACTTTTTCATTGCTTCATCTTAGTCAAGCCCTGAAGTGAATGTGACATGTATTGTACTGCCATTATCCTTTAGTAGTATCTTACGTAGGTAGCATCTTATTTAAAAACAAACAACAAAAAAGAATAAAATAAACCATATACTCCTTCTTAAATAACATTATAACATTTTTTTCTAAATTGAATTTGATGTATATTCCTGGTAATGTACAGAGATGACACGACAACAGAATCCAACAAATGCTAGTGAGGATTTCAATAAGCAGCACCTAAATTTTTTTGGGTGAGTGAGTTTTGTAAGAAAACCTTTGAGCTTTAGGTCGTCTCTGAAAAAAATGTGTCATTGCTGATTGTCACCCTCACGGGCTGCTGCCACGGGGTCTGTGAGTGTTATTGTGAAGAATTACATATCAAGAGCTATCTTAACACCCACTCCACGACACATCCACGATTTCAACCCAGTTTCCCAATGTAAATAGCCAAAGGGGGTTTATTGTATGGCAATACTTGTGTAATATTTGCATCATGCAGTTTCACTAATAGATCTAAAGGTAGGTAAATGCAGAATAATTAACTAAATGTCAGGGTCTTTAAGCAGGAGGAAACATGAGGACTGAGCAATCTCTTACCGTCAGCATGTACAGTCATTCTGTGTTCCCATGAGGGATGTACAGTGAAAACTGGTGCAAAATAAAACCAAAGAGCACAGTGTGGGTACAGCTAAACCTGGTGATAAAACCAGTTTCAGAACTAGTCTGGTGAAGTGTGATTTGATCAGATGTTTCATGAACAAATTGTTTTATTACTGATACTGCTAATGATTTGTAAATTAGTTGCAAGCCTCCCCGAGTGACTGACTCAGTGGCATTTACCAACTTTTCACATACCCCCGTTTTTAGGGGCTGAATTTATAAAACATTAGTCCTTTGAATTAAATTTTCGGTGGCATTTGATGACAAGCATAGCATGATTAATTACAAATTGTTCTTTAGGTGAATAGTGCAGATTCTAAACCACAGCTTGTGTTTTTATAGCAGTTATTACCCTGCCGGCTCCAAAAGGGCTTTGGAGGAGAGAGTATGATTTTGGTTACATCATTGTAAATTCAGAAAACGTCAGTGATCTCAAAAGTGTGATTTTTTTGAAATTAGGTCAGTGGAAAAGAGATCAGAAACTGTTCTGCTACCTGAAAAGAAGCAAGCTCCAAAATGGAGTGAAGTCTCTGCTTCCAGATGGCTTTCTTTTTGATTTTGCAAAGAACACGTTTGTTAAAACAAGTAATTTATTTGAAACATTATGGGGGAGTGAATAATAGAGCAAATGATAACTTGAATCCAGGATGGATTAGGGCAAGAAAGTTGGAGCATGGAATGTTTTTTCTCTTGTTGATTGTTCTGTAATGACCCAGAAGCTCTACGGCACCATTTCATCTGGCACCATGGTGGGCCAACAACAAAAAGCTACCTAAAGGTTTCTTATGTTTTGTTTCCCAATTAAATTGATTTAGTGTTTGGATTTTTGTCACTGGTTAACTATCTTTTGATAGCTGCAGTGCACTTAAAAGGCTTTTCATTTGTTTTCTGCCCTCTGATTGCAGAATACATAATATTTTTATCCTGATCTTGAATCAAACTAGATTTCTCAACTATGGTTGAGATGATGATTGAGATTTTCAAGAGAGTATGTAGTTCTCTGTTGAATCTCACTTCTTGTCACCAGAGGTTTTGGCAAGATAAGGATTACAGTCTGAAACCACTAGAAATTGCAGGTCAGGAAATGGGTGTACGGTCTTGCAACGTATAGTGTCAAACACAAGTCCTGAGTAACTGAGTTTAGTAGAGAGTCCATCCTTCTCAGGGAGTGTTGAGAGAGAAACCATGAGAGAGGTGTTTGTGGATGGTGAACACCTTTCAGAGTTTTGTTTTCAGCTTTTGTGTGTGATGGTTTTGCTCAAAGCATGTGAAAAGCAGCTTTTGAGTACCCCAAGGGTGTGACTCATGAGGGCGATGAGCAATAGTCACCGGGTTTTCATCTGTCCCCTTGCTTTGGGCAGCACATTCTGCATCCTGTTTGCTAGCAGCTCTGTGGCTGCTTATCTCAGAGCTTCCTTGAGCCTCCTCTAGTGTTCTCTTCCACCCACTTTGGAGTATTCAGAAGAAATAAGATGGTTTGCATCTTCTGTTTTTGCTGGGGTGGTGATCCCAGCTCCCAGTGATGCAGGAGAGTGTCCTGGGGGATGCCCCAACTGCATCTCCTCAAGCTGCTCTGCCTTTAAGTCACTTACCCAAATCACTGTTACTAGCAACTGTTCTGGCTGAAGTGTGTTTGAATTGCTCTCTAATTTTCTCTGCCACCAGGAAGAGGAGGGAAACCTATATAAGAATGAATAAGCTACATCCTAAGCTATGGAATAATTGACAGTATTTCAGAGTTAGTGTGTAAAGTAAAGGTGCTTTTAGATACCTGATTGAAAACGAACCCATAAATCCATAATACAATGTGTTCTTAAGTCCTGCACATTTTGATTCATTTAAAAATTACAGACAGTATCTTTTAAAGGTCAAAATAGTCTAGTCATCATAATTGCTAAGTAGCCTTTTCTGAAGTAAACTCATTAATACAATATTAAGGTTTAATTTTATGGGAAAAATGAAGACACTATAAGGCCTTGCAATATATTTCTTCTTCTTCCAATATAATTTTCTGAAGTAATAATAATAAAGATACGTTTCTAAAGTAAAATATGTCTCTGTTTTCATTTTCAGATTTCAAACAGTTCTGAAGTACTTGGAAAATGAGTGTCCTTCTCATTGAACCCTTTTATGGTGGTTCCCACAAACAGCTGATGGATGTCCTCCAGGAAGAGCTACAAGAAGATTGTGTTCTCTGCACACTTCCAGCTAAGAAGTGGCATTGGAAGGCACGGACTTCTGCTCTTTATTTCATGCAAACAGTGCCAACAAGTTCTAATTACAGGTAAACAAGGGATTGAATAATTTCTAAAATCAAATTACAGAGATGTCTTCAACCAGGTCTCTTGAGCTTAACCCTTGTGTGCATGCAAGGGTGTATGTGGGAGCAATTAGAGACTTGCAGTGGGCAACTCAGGTTTTTCTTCTTGGGGTATAACTGGGAAATTACATGTTTTATTTAGAATTTCCTAGACTCTTTTGTCTTGCATCTCCAGTCCGTGAGAGTCTCTCAGTATCTGGATACCTGATGTCTGCACATGTATGTGCGTCTCTTATTTGAAATTTATCATATGAGCTCAGTTATTCTGAAAGGTTTAAACTGTACTTCACAGATTAGGCTGAGATGGCACAGATGTGAACACTGCAAGCTTCCTCACGTGCCCTCCCATGTATCTATTAGCAAGTCTGATTTATCAGTGTCCTGCTCAGGCTGACCTGGAGGATTAAGGGAGCAGTTTTATCTTAATGATGGTCCGGTTCCGTAACATGGCAGCAGCTGTGGGTGTCAATTATACATTTATGTAAGTGGCAAATTTCCAGCAGCTAGAACCTGGGCTGATAAAAGCAGGCTATTTAGGTCAACAAGATAGCTATCATATAGTGAGAATCAGTCGCTCCAGAGCCAAGCCGCCTCTAAACCCAGCAGTTTTGCTTGGCCTACCTGATCAGATGAGATGTGGCGAGGTGATTGTCTGGAGCAGTGAGATAGAGCCCTGCTCAGAGCACGCAGAGCCTTGTGGGGGGACTGTACACCTTCAGGGGGAGAGACTGTTCATGTACAGGGTTCTTTTAGCTGCTTTTCAGCAGCAGAATGAGCTTCAGCAGGCCTCTGAGCACACCTGAACGATGTGCCAACAAGTTGCAGTTCAGAATTGGGTCTGGTATTTGTTACCTTGAGTGAGTAGGTGCTTCCTGAGGAAGGAATCTCATTTTTCTAGAGTAGATTTGGGCTGTAGAAGGCTGCATTTGCTCAGTGCTAGCCAGCACAATGCCTAACCCATCTTGGAACACGTAGTGTGTAAATGTACACCTTTTCTGTGCCTGCTTTTGGCTCCCATTTAAAATAATCTCCCACCCCAAGCCGAATGTTATAATTAATTTTCCCTGCTTTGTCTTGTGCGAGGCATTTAGCCTTGGTTTCCTCTTGCTTTCTTTTTGCAACAGTTTTGTTTTGGAGGAGTGTACATGACAAACTGTTATGTAAATTTGTCTTGTATCACAACCACATCCTCCAACGCATCACAATGTTATCTGTGTTCCTTCAAGGTCAGCAGCCCAAGCTGTCCAGCACTAACTGTATTAAACTAATCAGACATCACTCATAGACATACACTTCATTAGTTTAACTTACAGTTACATTGACCTAAGATAACTTAACTCCAATTTGTCAAGTAACCCACATCTTGGGGAAAGGGGGGAGGGAGCGCTGACAAAAAAACCAAAAAAAAAGCAAAATCCCACAAAAAACCCAACAACCCAACAAAAAAACCTCAACTCAGCAGCCTGAAAACTCAGTTGAAGTTAATAAACTTGCAATCTGTCATAGACTTATGTGCAAATACAACCTTTATTGACAGCAAATAAATGTGATCTAACCAATGGAGCATCTTAAGGAGAGGAAAGCGTTTTCTTTGCTGGTGCTGTTCGGGTTGGAGCGGAGGGAATCAAACAGTCAAAGTTGACAAAGATGGGATGGTTAAAATAGAATTTGTACCTTGTCCTCGAAGGCAGCATAAAATTTTAGGATCAAGGGCTGATATGGCTGGTGAGAGGAAAACTGATTAGAGGTACCTTCTACTTTACTTGCACATTTTTAATGTTTGTTTTGTAATTGAATGTTTCGATTATTCTATTAAATTGAAAGTATAAGTGTATCAGACTGCAACCTAGTAAGGATGGCTACTTTCCTATTAGAAAAAACCATTGAGTAAAATTAATGTTAATTCTGTTATTTCTAAGCTTTCCAGTAACCACTGAAGATCAGCTTCCCAGGTAGTAGTTTGCAAAGACAAAATTCCACTGCAAACTGGCAGGACTCTGTGTTTAGAATTGCACATTTAAATATTTCAACCTTCTTGTGAGGTCGTGGGAAATACCAAATTTGCATTACTTATAATATTGACATTATTTACGGAAAAAACCCCTTTCTTTTATAAGTGCTTTTCATAAATGTGACATTTTGTAAATACCTTGTTTTTATTTGTGTGTTTAATAATGCAGAAAGGTCACGGATATTTCAAGTGCAAACACTTCTGATAATGGAGCTGCCTTACTAAATCTTTATGTTCAAACTGTACTTTATTTCAAGATCCTGGTGTGTGTGAGAAGTAATACTGATGCCGTTAAGTCTGATGTTAGATACATTTTAGAGTAGTGTAGGTGTGTTTTAAAGGACTTAGACTTCTATCCATATAAGCTGATCTTTGGGAGGAAGAAGGTTTGTTAGTTTAAATGTGACAGTGAGTTAAGGAGCAGTCTTAAAAAGTGCTTTTGAAACAAAGGATGCAGTGCAGAGCTGTAGATGTTAAATTCAGATACTCTGCAGTGAGCAGAGAGTTTCTGTGATGAACTTGCTAATTGTTTTATCAGCGAACAGACATGTCCTCCCTTGAGCAAGAACTAAAGCTGAGTTGGTAACAAACAGGGCATTTAACGTAACTTTTGTGAACTGTACGGCTGCTCTCTTGGTGTGCAGTACCATCATGTTCTCAAGAACGTGGAGATTTCCCCAGGACTGTCACAGGGAGAAGGTGTCCTCACCCTCCACAGGGAGCACGCGGAGCTGTTACGGAAGATACCGGACACTCAGTGTTTGATCTGCAGTACTGCGTGGATTTATATTAATTCCCCAATGCAAAGTCTGTGCTGCATTTCTCCAGAAAAGTGTTGCTTTTCTGTTCTCCTGGCTTTGTTGAGCAGTGTGTTAAACCAGCTCATGTCTTCCTTCATCTCCTGAGAGGAGCATGGGAGTCCTGAGGAACGGGAAGCCTGGGCGTGCAGAGTCCCTTCAACTTGGAAGGCCAGAAGGAGAATATGAAGGTGGATCACTTGCCTATAAAATTTGAAATGGTCTCATAGATTGATGTGCAGCAGCCACAGATTGAGTTTTAATTGCTGTAGAGTCACACACAATTTTTCCTTAATTAGAAAGGAGGTGTTTGGATGTTGTGTTTGTACGAGTAGTTTCATTCTTGTGGTGGTAGTTTCCAAATCACAGCATTTGAAATGCACTGAAAAAGGGAGGAATTACTGTCTGCTTTCTCTAGACAAGGCTGTCAACAATCTGAGAGTTTTGTGAGCAGTTGGTGGGATATTATCTTCTTCATTCCATCGATTTGGAAGGTCCAGCAGAGCCTCCTCAGGTTGCTGTCACTCTGCAAAACTGCTGTGTTCACTGCTTTGTCTCCCAACTTCCTTCAGACAGCTTCAACTCCTTGATAAATGTGGATGTCTGATCTTTAGCCTAAAGTTGTTTTCCATAGCACACAGTGACTATTTTGTAATTCTAGAAAATGTGTAAAAAAAAAAAAAAAAAATTAGCCTTGTTTTTCTTCTTGACTCAAGGATAGTTCTCAAATTTGAAAATGCTGTTTCACAATTTATTGAAAAAAAAAGCTTTCATTTTTCTTGTAGCTATTTTCTTTCTTACAGTGAACAATCTATTAAATTACAGATAGTAAAACACTGGTATGACACATTAGATGAAAGGAGTTTATAATTTAGGAGCTATCCTCTACAGAAAGTGATTCATACCCCCAAAAGTTAGGAGTGTAAGACTTAGATCTGTAAAAGAGAGTGACTAAATTCAGTGTAGCTTCCAGTGTGTTTTAATAGCACTGCTAGATTATTTTAAATATATATATATATAAATATTATGTATAACATTCAGTATTGCCCCCCAGGTAGCTGTTCATATGAATAAAGATTTTATTTGTAACAGATTCTAGCCCTGAAATACCCCTAGGGTCAATGTTAGCATATATATACCCCTTGATATCTGACAGCTATATTTTAAAGACAAATTCTGTGCTTTTTACATTTTAGAAAAGAGAAAACAAATTATTGTTTTCAATTAATAGAGCTCTGAAAAAACCCCCAACCTGGAGGTGTGGTGTTCAGCAAAGGAGAGTATATTTCAACAGTATGTAATGTAGATGTGGTTGTTTTTTGATTTTGGGTTTTATTTTTAATATTCTATCGAAACTACTAGATTTAAAACTGTTTCAGTTCTGATTCTTTTGTTCTATTCTATAAGGAGAAAACACCTTATTATAGAGTGAAATCTTTATTAACTGGTGGGCTGTGTCCCCTAAATATCTTAAAACCAGCAATCTTTTAAATTTTTATTCCTGTGAGTAGTTCAATCCTACAGAAAACATAACACTGTGTGGATGTGTGAGCATTTGCAAACTTGAGGATTTAACTGCTTTCTAGATATTTTGTTTTCAGAAACATTCCTGCATGCCCTGGAGGAGGTGTTTGAGGATGTGACTCAAAGCAGGGCAGGGCAAATTTCATTAAATCTGAATACACAGATACCCATTTGTGCTGGAAACATCTGTGCCTGTTTACATCTTTCTGTGGAATACTGGAAATGTTTATATAATCTTTGTAGGAACTGCAATAATGTGTCCTGCATTAGAGGCCTTCCTTGAATTTGGCCCTCATAATTCTCAGGTAAGGAATGAATAAATTGTATGTATGAGTAGTACATTAGTTAAAAGAAGATAACCCTTTACCTACAAATTAAAAAAAAAAGTTAATCTGATACTGTTTGGGATTTTTTGGGCATATTTTATGGTGTTTGCTTCTATATATAGGTGAATAAACATAAATCCCATTCATAGCATTAACTACTAAGAGTGTGTACTTTGATGTTACTGCTCAAATTCATTGCATTTGAAGATGGGACATGGCTCATCTCTTTGGAATTACTGAATAATTTTCTGTCCAAGGTGGTCTTGGTTTCACTGCATCTTTGTTGCTCCATGTGTTTCAACTGCAGTTCTGTGTGAGGCACAGTGGAATGTGCTCCTAGAGCTCCCTTGTGCTTTGATGAGCTGGTGTAAAGGCATGAATGTATAAGGTGACCTAATGTAATATCCAGTATCCCATAAGGACAGGGTTCAAGTCTCCTAGAAACACATAATCACAGCCTGTGTTGGTTTGCAGGTGACCATGTTGTTCCAACCCCTCTGCCATGGGCAAGGGCACCTTCCACTAGACCAGGTTTCTCCAAGCCCTATCCAAGCTGGCCTTAAACACTTTTTTGATTAAAAATACCATGTGGGTGTAACTCACTAATGGGTACAAATATCCACATTCTCACCTTGCTGTGGAAGTGCCCAAAGGAGGGTGTGGGAGCCACTGCTTCACCCAGCACTCCGCTTTTCCGCTCCCTCTCTGAACAAAGGGTCATTACTTCTTTCATTCCATTAGTGCTAAACTTGCTCGCATTTTTTTCCCCCTCAACAAATCGTTGGAGTTCACCCAGGTTAGTTCACACGGGCTGGTGCAAACGCACACACGTTTGTCCTGCCCACGCTCCGAGGGAGCTGGCTGGGAGTTCGCTCCGCTCCGGGGGCCAGATGGCCGTCCTAGCACCATGTTGAGCCTAAACCAATAAACCCTACTGAGATACGAGACACAGGCACCATGTACTGAGCTAAAACAACTTGGTGACTTCTGACCAGAGCTGGCTGGTGTCCAGCCAGCTTCGAGTGTAAGCAGGGAGAATATACGTCCATATGGAACGGCACGAAGCTCCACCACTTAGCACAGATGATGCCCTCCACTGCTGTAGCCCTGGATAATAGAGAGTGTCCCAGCCTGGATAAGGGGTGTGAAATTCTCTCTGCTGAGGGAGAACTTGGAGGCCATCTGATGCTGGAAAAACGTAACATGGGAATGCATGTGTAAAACTGGGTTTTGTTTGATTTAGGTTAAAATTGCCCAAAGCCTGTTCTGGAAACTTCTCCTGAAAATGTTATTGGTCAGAGAGAACTTCTGAAGGGGAGTATATTATCAAACGGATTTGAGAATGATTTTTAACAGAACACTAATATAAACCAAGGTGTTAAAAGTTAACGAAGAAAAGGTTTAGAATCTATAATTGGTTTGCTTTTTTTTTTTTTAATGGGGAAGATAGTGTGAATAAAAGCAAATCATTAAATAATTGGTAAAAAGAATTTGATCTGGTAAAAAAACTTAACCCAGTTAAAAAATGAGGTAAAAAATTAGGGAAGGTCTAGAGGCAAAATAATTTCCTATTGAGGATAACAGCACTGCTGTTGTTTCTCTGCTCACAACCAGACTGCGAAAATTTCCTTTTCAGTATGATGGAGAGAGGCTGCCTGAAAAGTTTTTGTGAAGCCGATGAAGGAGATGAGGTGTCCTTTTGATGCAGATGAATTCTCTTGTTCTGAGGGGGTCAGAAACAATACTCTGGTGCTCGAAAGTCCTTGTACAGCACCATGATTTAAGAACAAATGTTTTTATTCTTAGCTCTGGCTGCTGAAAAACTTGGAGGGGGCGATCCAATAAGAACAGCAAAAAAAACTTCTAAGAAATAGGACAAAAAAATCTCCCAAGTAAACTACCTGAAATTTATTCAGGCAGACAGCAATGTGATCTTAAACATTCACTTTGCATTAATCAACTTTGCCTCAGATAAAATGCTGGCAGATGGTAGCTATTCATTTTAAAAGTGACAGGTTTTCTTTACGTTTTTGTGTGGAAACCCCCACATGCACTCTTCCCTCCAAAAACTTTACTTGGTTAATTTGTCCAACATGCTTTTTTTTTTTTTTTCCTTAAATACTCTCCCATTATTAGGCAATTTCACAATTTGGATAGTTAAAAGAGGGTTTAACTGAGTTTAAATGCAGGCTCCTTCCTTTGAAGTCAGGGGGAGTGTATATATGGGAGCTGAGATTTGGCAGAAGTAAGATGGGAATGATGAAGACGATGCAGGGAGAGGTGCAGGGCCGGGAAGGACACGGGCTGGGACTGCTGGGTGATCTGTACAAAGTGCTAATGTGAAATGGCAGTTGTCTGTTTGATGTGTAAAAGATTTGCTGAAATTCCAGCAAAATATTCTGATGAGAGAAGGAAAGAACAGTCTGGGTTTTCAAACCCTAGCATGTGTTTTCCTTTATGTTCTCAAATGCCGGGTGAAATCCTTATTTTTCTTTCTAAAATGAATTTTATGAATCACCTGGAGAATTGATATTTACATTGCTGGCAGTAAAATGTAATGAAATTGTGCATTATGATTCAGTATTTCTGCACTTAGGATTTTAATGAGGATTTTATCTGTCCTTTTAAATGGTTGCTGTGTATATATTTTATTTCTAGATTAGTTATGGATTACATTTCTGTTTCCAAATAACAAACATATACACTACTATATTATAAAGAATATGATACTTTCCACAATTCATTGTCATTCCAGCCCATAACACTAATTTGATCTTCCAAAGGGAAAGTAAAAAAAGCTTTAGTTTGCATCTAATAAAGAGAAAAAATAATGATTTTTTTTTTTTTTCCTTTTTTTCGGTGCTGCTTTTTTTTTTTATCTCAATTTTTTTTTTTTTTTTAGCTAGGAAGTAAATATTATATAAACTTATATATAAAAATTTTGTCAGATACTTGCCTTGCACATGATTTAGATTTATAGCTTTATGTTCTGGTGAAATAAATAACTAATTTTCGTAATGAGTACTCACAACTAGACTGGGTTTTGTGAATTGATGCATAGTGAAAAGGAATTTTACATTGTACAAACTGATTTTAGCAAAGTAATTTTGGGAGATGACCTACCTTAACACTATTACAAATATATATATTTTTGGGGGTGGTTTTTGGTATGCTTTAACTTGACCCAAAGAAGTTTGACAGTCTTGGTTCAGGTAGTTGTGACAGCTCAGTTTCCAGTCTTCAACAGACCAAGAATCCAGAGGTCTTTCCTTACCTATTTCAGCCCATGTGCCTGTACCTGGGAGCCAGCTTGGATGGGGCTTGGAGCAACCAAGGTTCCAATGGCAGGGGTTTTGGAAGTGGATGATCTCTAAGGTCCCTTCCAACCCGAACCATTCCAGGATTCTTTTTTTGCCTCTGAGGGCTGTTAGCACCTGCTGTGGGTATCCGTGAGTTTCAGTGCGGATTTTGAAGGCACTGACCAGGTCCATGGTCACTCTGGAAAATGTGCCCAAAGGTGTTTTCAGATTTTATTTTCTCAATTCCTCTGGGATTACAAGACTGAATGTTCCTAAAACAAGGCTGGAGTCCACTGGATGCTCTCCAAGGGCCATGATGTCCTGGTGTAGTTTCAGCCAAGGGACTTAGGCCATAATCTTGGAGCCCACTCTGGTGTGAGCTAAGGCACGGTGGGTGAGGGTGGTTGTGGATGGATGGTTGCTTCATAAAGGCCATTATGTATCAAACAGAAATGCTACCCTAAACTGACACATAAACCATTTAATTTTGTAGATTATGATATCGTTTCTTCCCTAAATAAGCAACACATACCTAAGCAGGAGTTTGATTACAATCTATGTGCCAAATTGTGGTGCAATGGAAAACATTTAATTTAGGATCAACTTCTGACTCCCTCAAACCACAGTTTGATCAATTTATTTCCTCCTCCTCTTCCCTTTTATACGTCTCAGCCTAAGTATCTTGGGAATGGTACCTGTTATTGGTAGACTTCGAGTCATTATGATGATAGATTTAACTTCCCTTCAAAACAAATATTAGGAATACATACATTGTGTCTATTAATTGGAATATCTTTGATGAATACAAAGCAACTGAAAGACTTTTTTTTGTTCATCTTTCAGTAATGCAGACTTCCACCATTTCCTTATTCCCTTGGACAGTATTTTTCCTTTCTTGCCTTTGTCCTTTGTCCCTGTCTTTTCCTCCCTTCCTCCTGCACATTTACTCTGATGGTCCAGTGGACACAGTCATTTTAAAGAATGCTTTCCATTTCAGAGCGCTGACTGTTTTTATTGTTTATGTTTATAACCTTGCCTTCTTGTTCATCATTTTTTTGTTTCAGCTCTCTTAATTTCCATTTTACTTGTTGCACGCTTGAACTTCTATTTCTGTCTAGTTGCAACTTGAAGAAAGAATGAAGGAAACAGCAGTGGCTACAACATTGAAAGCAAATACATGACTTTCTTGTTGCAGAATTACTGGAAGAATTTATGCCTTTTAGCAGTATTTCAAAGAATTATATGGGGAAAAATGTATTTAGAGTGGAGCTAAGGGTTTCTCTCGCACCACCTTACCTGATGTAACTACATCAGTCCTTTAAACTAGTGATTTACCAAATGTTTCAAAAAGAAAAGGTGTAAATTATTATGGGTAGAGCAATAGAAAATTTACTTCAAATTCTATTTTTCTTGCAGTTAAATGGTATTCCTATTGATTTCTGTTATCATGTTTTCTTTGAGTGCTAATACTTTTTAGCATAGCATACTCAATGTAAAATGATGTGTATCTAAATAGAATATGGAAAAATCTGCATGTATTTAGGTATTATGTAATAACATGAGAAAATTCCTGAACATGTAATTCTATGTATATTATATATGGAAAAACTAAAAAATTGAAGGGGAGTGATTTGAGAACATCTGCAATTTTTTATTTATGTAAGAGAATATCCCATTTTTAATTAAAGATGGAATTTAAGAATGATAAATGGGACCATTATCTAGTAACAGTTAGTTTGCAGGCATTTTTTTCCTAATGTTCTGCAGATTGCTGCAGGTTTGACAGTGCCTTTGGCTTTTGTGAGCAAAACGCATTTCCTACTCATGGCAGAAGAGTTGTAACTCACTAAACATGGAGCAGTGATCATGCATAGCGACATCTCTATGCTTAAACCCTGAGGAATTGAATTATTTTAAATTATTTTTAATGCAGAAATTTCCTGGTAGTCAATTTTATTAAAAACTTAACAGTTAAAAATTTTATCTGCCAAATGAATTTGGAGAAATAGTGCTAAAGATGCTAAAACTATGCAAGAAGAGGAGATGAATTTTGGGGGAGGTTTTGGCAGGTTTTCGAGGGTTTTTTTTTTTCTTTTGTTAATAGAGTGACCATTTTCTTGTTCTTTTTTTTTTTTTTTTTACTTTACCCCTTGAATTCCTTCTTTGTTGTCATCATCCTAGACTGAAGTTGGTTCCAATTTATTGTTACATCCTCAAGTCTTAGCTGTAAAGCGTCAAAGTGGGAGGAAAAAAGGTGGGTGGGTGCTTTGGGAGGAACTTGAGTTACCATCAGGTGTGGGACAGCTGTTGGTATTTGTGACGCTCAGTTATCCCAGGAGCAAATTTTTGGTGTCCTTGTGTTTCTCCATGACTTTCACAAATCTTCAAGGTCCTGACTGGGGAAGTTCACTTGTGTGGAGTCAATTGACCATTTTGGTTACTGATGACTCAAATGATGTTTTCCAGTTAAGAGACTTTTTTGGATGAGGACTTGATTACAGAGCCCTCATCTTTACCTCCTCTAGACTTTGCGTTGCCATCTACTCAAGGTGAGATCTGGTTTGCAGCAGAACTTGCTCTTCTGAGGTTTAATACCAGCCCTGCAGAGGATCCTGTGGGCCTGGCCTGGTCTGGAATCAGTTTTCAGTGGTTTCTGTGGCTGTTGAGGCATTCAGGTCTGAAGTGCTGTAAACACAGACCTCAGGTCTTGCCCCCAAAAGACAAAAGATCCATAGGCAGGAATGGTAGGGAGGAGTGTCAGAAAAGAGTAATTGCCACAAAAGAATCTGGAAAACCAGAGGCTAATGTATTTATTGAAAATTGCATCATGAGTTAGAGATAATAAAACCTACATTTTCTTTCATTTTTTTTTTAACATGGAGCAGAGAACCTAGAGAGTGGTCTTGCCTTGAAATAATACTCATTCTGGTGTAAACATACTGGAAAATACTTTTATATAGTTTTACATTTCAATACAGAAGAAAAATATTAGATTTTAATTATAGACTCAGAATCATTAGGGTTGGCAAAAACCTCTAAGAGCATCAAGTCCAACTGTTAACCATGCTATGCTATGATGAGTGGAATATAAATTCAGCATTAAAGTAAGCATCTGTACTTGAAAAATCCTAATTTCCAATGCTAACAGCTGCATGGAAGGTCATTGACATTGTGGAGTGCGTGGGGTCTCTGGGGCTCAGCGTGTTTGAAGTCAATATTTATGGTGCCTCTGTACCTCCTGTCATTAGCAGGAGGTTTTCAAGAGACTGTTCTTAGATTATATTTTGCACATGGCTCTTGTTTTCCTAGATACTGATTGGAAAAAAGTGAAGGATATAATAGTTTTCCTGTCTGCTGATGGGTGATGAGACCAACATGTTGGGGCCATGGGTGGAATTGGGGTGAATGAATTGGTGGCAGGGAGGGAGTTTGAGATGCTTGTGTGCTTCCTGCATTTTTAAGGAGTATAAAGGATATTTCAGCTGTTGAGATGAAGCTCAGCAGCTGCTCTCCAAACTCCTAATGGAGCCAGGGGCCTGAGTTTTCTTTATCTGCAGAGTTTTCCTCTGGTCACAGATACTGCTGGGGCTCCCCATTTCTCTTAACCCATAGTTCTTGAACGGCATGGTTGATACAAGGGAATAATGAGAATGTTTTTTATTGGATAAAATGGGATTTGGAGACAGTACTGTTGCTTGTTAATTGTTAGGTACACGCTAAGACTCTGAATGAGGAAGAGGAAGGTGCAAAAGCTGTGTGCACTGAGCAAATGCTTTGCAGTGCAGCCAAACGCCTTTGCAGCCACGCTCTGGGTTGTTACAGCATCACTGCGGTATTTGCCTTCCCATTATCTCTTCAGCTCACTTTTCCATGGTGTCTGGTCCATGCATATTTTATTTTGTTTTTAAATTTATTTTTTTGAATATTATTTTATTTATTTATTTTACCTTCCAGCACGGGGTTTAAAACTGTAACTTCATTGCTGCTTGTCCATATAACATCTTTTATTTTGTCCTTAAAATCCAGAGGGGTGTTTAGTGTGAGCAGTAGTGTATCCAAGGTAGAATATTTCATGTTTTTGCAGATTGCCACTATTACATGCCAGAGCAGGCTTCTGACCATGAAGCCCAACCACGTTTGTTCTATTAGCTGCACTTCAGAAGTATTTGTTTAGTTTTTTCCTCAGATGGATAACCAGTATGGAACATTCTGTCCACAGAAGTCTTATTAAAGAGGTTAGAGCATCCTGCTAATTAGAAAAAACTAATTAGGCAGATTGTTGAGCCTGTAACCAGAATTTTATATTTTAATGGATTTTGAAATGCGGTGTGCTCCCTTTTCCTATTGTAAAACACAATTTTTTTCTTTTAAATGTCTGGGAACAGTCTTTTTGAGGAGGTTATGCATTTAGAATAAGAAAGCAGTAACATTTTAATTTTTGAATTTATTAAATAAACTCTAGAAGAATGTATGCTGTAAAATTGGTGAAATCATTAATTCATACCAGCCTTTTATTGTGGCAGAAAAAATTGTTTGGTTACCTTCCTGTTGGTAGGCTTCAAGTTTAACTGCCCCAAAGAGGAGTTGAATTAAGTTCATGTGAATAAACAATATAATTTGTGGCTGTGTTAAAATTAGACTTAGATGGTACAGAACTCACAAATTACTCTTTGGTACTTCAAGCTAAAATTCATTGACCGCTGTTTCACTGAGCCTTGGGAAGTTTATCATATTCGAAGCTGGATCCAGTCCATTTTTGAGTACTCTTGTAGTGCTGTTAGAGACTTTTGGTCTGGAAGCTGAAAAAATGAGCTCGTTCTCAGCTGTGGAGTGACCTGGAAGCAAAACCATTGGGGTTGGTTGGGTTTGCATAGTTCACATCTTAATTCCAGGTCTGCAAGGAGCCATGTGGAAAGCGAGGCATGTTTGTGGCTGGGGACAAAACACTGGATTTGAGAAACGTTTAAAATATATATATTTAAGATGACTTTCTCTCTAACATCTACTTTTGAACTCTCTTTCAACTGTGCCCTGCTACAGACTTTAATTAGTCGTAACCTTTTTTCAGGCTTGTCATTCTGCATTTTGCAAAATGCTCTGGCTTGTGGAGCAGCCGTGTGGCTGGAAGCCGTGGGCAGTGACCTGCAGTCTGTGTCAGGCCCATCCTCTGAGATGTAACTCAAGGTACAGATGTTGCAGTTGGTGAGACGAGGTTGGCGGCCATCTGGAAGGTGGCCATCTGCTCCTTCCTGCAGCAGCAGAGCACCACGCTTTTGGGGGCCCCTGCCCCTTCTTGTCACAACCTGAGTCAAGATAATTCAGAATTGCCTCTTTGAAGCCTGATTTGGGAATATTGGCTGGCCAAGTGCTTGGCACTTAAGAGATGTAAGGGGCTAGGAAGGGTAAAACAAATACTTCTAGACAAGATTTAGAAATGAGCTGTATGAAAGGACTTCAGTAAAGCAATGGAAGCTTAAGGTATGTAGCACAGGTCTGTAAATGTGAGAGAAACCATGGAGCAAAGGGAGATGCAGCTTGCTATGCTGATAAAAAACAGATAGAAGTGTCCCATTGGAGCATGGGACTTGCTATTATTTTGCTTCTGTCTGTACCACTTGAAAACAGAACTGTGGATACAGGAACTGGAGGACGGAGCAATTAGGTCCCTTTAAGGAAAACCTTCCTCTTCAGTCCAAGGAAGCTAAAAAGAAGGCAAAAATACTGCAAGACTGTTTTTGTGGTGTCAGCCCTGCACCCCTAGACCTCCTATATTTGCTGGAGTGTCAGCTCTGGCTTTGGCTAGTCAGATTTGTGTTCAGCATCTGTGCTGACCTGGAGGTTCACACTCTTCCATGCTCCTGCAGTTCAGTCTTCAGCCCGAAGCCTGGGACTATTATCAACCAGACAGGTCTAGGTAGTTAGCATGATGTCATGTCTCTTCATCAGTTTATGGAACAGGGCTGAAATTTATGGCCATAAATATTTTAAATTGTTTTTGTTTGGCTTCTTGGGGAGAAGAATTTCTACGGGTGAGAGGTTGTTTTGTAAGAGGCTCCACTCTATGATAGATCACATGGATGGTTTCAGTACATGGGAAGCTTGTACCCCTTCAGTGTCATAGGTTGGAATTGTTACAGGCACTTAACAGCTTTACAGATTCTTGTTTAATTACTGGTCATTATTCTGAAGTGGATGACTCATTTAGCCTGCAGTGATGGGAGGTGTTCAGGCCCTCTATATAATTCTACACATACATATTTTTGCTCCTAAGCACCACAAAAATGTCTGTTTTCCTCTTGTATGTCTCATTTCCTGGGGTAATACAGAGAAAATGGATCTGAGAGGGGCTATGGAATGAGAAAGGGCATGTTGGGAACAAATTTGCGTCAATCTGGATGGCTCTCAGTGCACACCTGAACTCTGCCGTTCAGTTCTCACTTGGAAGGGTGTGTAATACTGTAATAAATTAACTATCTATTAGTCCATTCTTCTATATTGGTATTTCAGATTAGAAAACTGGCCGGACAACATGAAATTCAGTGTTTAACAATGTTCTGGCGTGGTAAAGTGTTAAAATTAACATTTAAACTAGTTCTGGATTAGCTGTCACCAGCTTTTCTGTCCTCAGTTGAGGCTGTGTCCTTCACTGTAACATTCCATGTGTCCTGGTGAAGGCCCGTTGCAGAAATAGAGACTTTGAATTTACCAGGCTGCATCAAGAGGCCACACTTGGTCTTGTTGCATGGAGATCTAAATAAATTTGCATTGATCTCAATATATGGGGATGTTTTGAACCTTGACTTTCTAATGCTTCACAGTTGGGTGTTTTTTTTTCCCTGCTTTGTCAAGGAGGATGACTGTAGTAAGACCATGAGCTGATTACTCCCTGTATTAGATAATAATTTCTTAATGTGGGAGGGATAGATGTGAGTACTCTTGGAAAACTCTTTATGGAATAAGGTTTAAGCACTGCTGATAATAGGATGCGCATTCCCTTTCATGCTGAGTCAGGCAGAGCTTGGCTGTGTATCCAGGACAAAAATCAAGGAGGTCTTAGACACACTTGCAAAACATGTGGTGACTCTGCTGTCTTAAAAATTGTCACTATTGCTGTGATTGCATTGTTACTTCTGGATTTTAGGTGGGCAGTAGTTGGAGTTTAATTAAAGACCAGCCCTACTTCCATCTAGACTCATCTCTGAAGTGTCTCCTTGTTCCCCCGCATCATGTGGTTGCCTTATGATGTTCCAGCAGCAAATAATTCTGAATTTGACCTAAAATTTAAAAAAAACCTTGCCTGTTTTAAGTGTCCATGTCAGTGGTAGAGGCTGCTGGGTGCAGGGGGCAGAGGGAAGATGAGTGGTGGTACAGGAGGGACGTTGGGGGTCCTGATGCACAGGCACTGCATCAGTGACCGGATAATCCTGGCTTTTCTTGGGAGAAGCCCGAATCATCATTAGAGATGAAATGTCTCTTTTGGATGGAAAGCTAATGTGATGGATGGAGGCTTTTTCTCACCAGTGACATTTAAAAAAGGAACCAAAGGTTTTTGGGGGAGGCTGTTCAAGTTTGTTGAAGTCTCTTCAGTATGGAAAAATAGGGACTTAGGAATTAGAGTTGGCCTTGTAAGACAAGATCTTGTAAATGTATTTTTAGGGATTATTTTTTGTTTGGTTGGTTTTTTTTTGTTGTAAAATCTTTTTCTGGATTATGTAACTAAAGGCAGGAGAAGACACTACAACTCTAGTTTGTATTTTATGGGTTGCTCTGAAGGATAATCTGGAGGATGTTTGTGGGGGGAGTGGTAATGATAGGAGGGATAGAAATACTGACTTTATTTTTAAAATTTTTCCTTAAGGTTCTGAATCTTCTTTCAATTGTGTAAGCTTTTGAAAACATTCAGGTTGTTTTGTAATGGTATATTCTCAATGTTTGTTCTTCTAATATTGATTGGTGAACTATAGAATGTCTCTACTGTCATTCCTAGCAGCTTTTCATAGAAACTTTTCCCTCAATTAAGTTTATATTTAAGATGCTTTCATTTTGAAAGTCCTTGAAATTAAGATGAAGTTTATTTTTTTATTTTTTTTTCAAATCTTCCCCTGTGCTGGCATATGAATGTGGTTTTGCCCTAGTGGCACTTCCCCATTTCAGATTATTTTCTACCTCTGAATATTATGTGTTTTCTTGTTCAAGTGAATGACAAGATGATGTATGACACACTTGAGATGGTATTGAGCAGAGTATAGTTGGAAAATTGCAGTGATAATTTTCTTTTTACATCTCAAACTTACATGCCATTGAGGGGGGAAAAAAAAGGAAAAAAAAAAGAAGTATAACAGCAATTCAACAAAAAGCATAAGGGGAAACCTAGAAAAATTACAGGGAAATTTCCATAACAGATACACAAGTAATGCTGCTTTAATAATGATTTCCTGTCATGAACTATTTTTATCACTTGCCAGCTCTCTGACGTGGCATTCTATTTAACATTTTTGAGAGCCATGTTTTAATCAGATTAAGCTCAAGGAAACCGATAGGTATCTGTTTGGCTCATGACTTGTGCTTCTGTTTCTGATTTAGTCACAAGACTATTGTTGCTGGAATCTTTTAAACCCCATTTTGCTTCCACTTGCAGCCGGTGTGTGAGCCCGGAGGTTGAGTGCCAGGGATTTTCATGATGCACACACACAGGGCGCGTTATGGAATTATTTTGTAAATTTAAGAAGACTGATACAAACTGTGTCTTTTTTCTCATGTGATTAAATAGCTAAAAATAACCATCTATTTTTAGTTTCAGGCGTTGTAATGTTTCTTAGGAACACACTCACCCAAAGCAGTGTGCTAGGAAATGCTTACCATGAACAGTTCTACATTCTGATCCACTTAAGAAAAGCAAAAATCCTTAATAAATGGGGGTATTCTTGCATCATTTTATGTCGTGTGCAACATAATGATGCTTTCCATGCAAGAGATATCGTGAGAATAAAATATAAACACATATCTTTTTAACTTGGATATTTACACGTTTTTCAGTCATTTTATTAAATGAAAAACAGCAGAAAAGTTTCTAAGCAAAACTCTTATGGTCTCCAATATTGTGCACATCCTGAAAATTTAGGAAATTAGGGAAAAAAAAAAGGTGCTGCATAACATTTGGGATCATGGTTGTGCTTGGGTATTAGTGAATTTAGCACCTCATTTGGTGGTCTCAGCATCTTGGAGCATGGGGGAGGACCAGCAGCCTGGCTTTCAAAAAGCTGTCTATTTATGTTTTCCTAATTTCCAGAGCAAAAAACCCCCCGTGTATTACATTTCTAATGACCTCTTTTGTCTGTTGCAAATGCAGAGAGATTGTATTCAACAGCTTGGTTTGTGTGGTGTCTTCCTGCAGTGTATTATTTATTTGGTTGACATGCTTGAAAACTGCGAGCGTAAGAATTAATAAAGGTTATTAGTTACTTTCCATAATAAAACTAGCTGACCTTTAAGAGCATTATACAGGGGCTGTCTAAGTGGAAAAATGACAGAATGTGTTTTTATTCTGGTAGCCATTTCGATTACTAAATCTTACAGTCACAATACAGAAACTACGCGTGGTGATTAAATGTGGCTCTTGACTGTATATTTGCAGACAACAATGAAATAAGTGGAATTTTTGTGTTCAAGACAGAATTTAACCCCTCGGTAACGGTTTTGCCCACATCTTATATTTGGTTCCATTTGAACAACACAGGGGGGGAAAAAAAAAAAAACAAACCAAGATGCAACTTAGTTTTCTAAAAACGAGTGTCCTTTGGAAGAGGCAGTGCCGGGAGTTGGCTGTGGTTTTTCTGGAGCATGATGATGTGCAGATTCCTGGAGCAGCCTGACTTGGGTCGCTGTCAGGCAGGTGTGATGTACACCCTGTAGCTGGGCACATACAGCTCACTCAGCCTGGTAGTCTTTAGTCATCTCAGTTTATCTACAAGTTTAAAGGGAAACCCGCCATACAATCCAATATTGGAACGTGAAGTGCACACACCCACTTTTACTTTTCAGGGGGGAACAGGATGCACCTCATTTCCAAAGTAGCTGTTACAGCAAACTTCCGTAATTTTATTCTTTTTGTATTCAATAATGACATTTTTAGCTGTGCCGTTATCTAGAAAAGATTTTATAAAGGCTCTAATTTTTACTGTCTTTTTGAAACATTGTTAATCTATATAATGACGATAGTATGGCTTGGATTTCAAGTGAACTTCAGATCTGCTTGTGCTGCTTCATTGTACTTTTTCAAATTTTGACTAGGTCTTATAACATTTGTTGAAATCCTTACAAGATATTCATCTATTTGTAGCATCATATAGGTCTGGCTCCCCATCTGTCTCTGTTTTTCATGACAACGAGGCTCTGGTACTTTTTTTTAAATTTTACTTCTTATTCATTGAAGCCCACTGTAATGCTGTTTCTATCTTAGTTGTTTGTCCGTTAGCTTTTACTGATCATTTGGGATAAAATAAAAGATTTCTTCATAGGGAAAAATATTAACCAGCTATCAGTGAATTCAGTTTAGTTAGGTTAGTTTTTCTACCTTATGAAACTGAATGTAATCAGCATCCATTTATGTGCTATTAAATAAATAAATTACTAACATAATGTGGTGCCAAAAGCTAAGAAATATTGAGGGAAAAAAGTTCTTAAGTAAATTATTTTCTGCTAGGCCATATTTATTACGGGTCTCATACAGCTTTGATATTTTAAAAGTAAAGGTATGATTCTAAGGTTCAGATTCCCTCCAAATAATCCTTATTTAACAGGATATCCCTGAGACTTTTTTCCCTCCCCCTCCCCTTTTTTTTTTTTGTTTTTTTTTTTCTTTTTCACTATTGGCAAGCCTGACTGAAACAGTCTCATCTGGTTTAACTAAAAAATCTTTGCATTACTTGGCGGTGGTTTCTTTTGTACGTGGTGCTTAGAGCTCCTTGAAGCTGGAGCGCACAGGAAATGCAAATCATGCAAATCATCCTCGCGCTGACGATGTACAGTGGCGTGATTGAGCAGCAGTACGTATGGCTCGTGGGCTGACCACATGAAAGGGCTCATTTAAAGACCAGATGAGCCCAAGCTGGCTTAAGTTAGACTATGTGTGAGCTTCAAAGCTTATAGAATAGCATCCTTTTTAAAAATAAATTTATTTTATTAATAACACCTGCGCCGAGTTCTTAAACAGTGAGAACACGTATAGATGAACATTACGTTGAGTACAGGCCATGCTTAAATCAGAAGGGCAATGTTGTTATTTTTTCTTTTTTTGTGGAAATTCAGGTATGCATTCATATGGGGGGAAGGCAATCGCAGTCTAATGCACTGCAAAAAAAGTTCAGTTCGTGTCTGGTGTACATAAAACCCAACTCTTTTCTGCCTTTCAGGTAAAAATGAAAATAAATGGAAGATAAAAGGGAACTTTTTCTCTGCAGCAGGGTTAAGAACAGGCTTTCTGTAAGTGCTTTTGAGTGCTGAGAAGAGAGAGGTTGATTGCTGGCTGCTTCGAATTTCTTGGTAACTGAAGAAAAAAAATGCTGCATATTATTTTTCATACTTCTGAAGAGCTTTTTCAGTAGTTTCAGGATGTTGTTTTTCCAATAAAGCTGAACCCTTGTGCTGCGTGACTCTGGACCTTGAAGGTGGTTGGGAGAGCGGCTGTGGTGGGAACACTGGGCTCCATCAGCAACCTTTGAGATGGACCTATGGGCACAACCTGGGCAAAGCCACAGGGGAAAAATACTGGTGGAATAATAAGCCTTTTTCATATTAATCTGGCAATAAAATGAGAGTGGATGGGATAGGTAACAGTGTCCTTAAAAATATTCTTACCTTTGGTAGTATCAACATGGGTGGCTCTCTTTCTTCTAGTGAGAGTCTTATTTCTTACATGTCTTTTTTGTTTTATACAACCCTCATTCCCTTTCCTTTGGATGTTTTTAAAAGTTGAGATTCATTCAAATAATGTAACATGACACAAAGCTGGAAAATGTCAATCTTGGACTGTTTCTGTGTCATCTTGTTTAATTTTTACTTGAAACAGTAGCCCCGAGGAGGTCTGCGGTGGGACTGGGCAGGACACTGCACTCCATCACCCTGACGGATGTAATTTTGGCTTGATATTTTTTTCACTAGTTCCTTGCTCCTTCATTTTGTTCCTTCTACTAACACACAGGAACAAGAGAGAAGGAAAGAATGAATTTTTTATATTTTATCTACTAGACTGCTTCTTTCTCATGAAGTCAATCCACAGGTCCTGGAAAAGGAGAGAGGGACATTTCCCACAGTTTATTTTTTTTTTTCCCCACTCTTTAAACACTAATTATATTCTTCTCCTTAATTTCATATTTAAGTCAAGGGGAGCATTTCACCCCTTCCATATACCTGCAGGTTGGTGCAATGCCCACTGTGCTGAGCACATGCAAGTGGGGGTCATAGGGCTCAGTGGGGAGTTTTGGGTTCAGCTGGGGCTGAAATGTTGAAGTTCCTTCCTTCTGTGTGGTTTGTTCATTTATTTATTTTAAAGGGGACAAAAAAAAAAAAAAAAAAGTGGCTAAAGGGATGGCATCCTGAAACCATCAGGGAAAGGAGTATTGTGAATAAATACTGTTTTCCTAAACCTGTGATCCCTTACAGGGAAAATTTGTGAGGCTTCTGGGCAGGTGTTTATACATCAAGCACACAGTTTGTGTTTTAATAGAAGAAGCAATTTAAATCAAAGATAATATTAAAATATCTTTCATACTCTGTGTAAGAAATACCAAGATGCAGGAGCTAACAGAGAAAGCAGAAAAGAAATTTTACTACTTGTATCTATAATAATTTAATATAATTTAATATTCATTTCAGTGTTTGACAGGAAGTAAAGATTACTTAAATATTTGTACCTAAGAGCACAGGGCTGTATAAAGATCTTTAAATTTCCAAGTTAATTTGTTTCTTCCAGCAGTATAAAGAGATATATACAGAAAATTAATCCCATATGATTGTACAGCTACCATTGCTCCAGAACTTTTTGGAAATACTTTCCAAAGAACATCTCCAGTCATCTTGACAAGCAGCTTGACTCAAGTTTCCTTTTCAGGAGCTCCTGAAAGGTTTTATGTATAGTTCAAAGGCATTGCTGGAAAAATGGTGTTATTTGGAGACCTTCACCAAAACTACTCTACTTTGCTCAGCCTTTTCAGATATGAAAGCTCCTTGCCCAGACATCTTGAACAGATTTTTAGTTTCTGTCATGGAGAGATGCGCAGTCTTTTTTCAATAACAAATTAGCTCTTGTCAACAGTTTTCTTGGCCACAGTTTAAATAGCTCAATTCAGAATGTTTCATAGTTTTATGGTGGATTTTGCTAGAAAATATGTGTGTATATAGTATTTATGTGTCATGTATCTGCATGTGCATGCACGCAGACATCTGTGCTTGCACATCTCTCTGGGAGTGAAGATATGAGATCTGAAAATGCTGAATCACTCTGTACGCTTTCACAAAGATAATATTTTGGGAAACCTGTCAGGTACTGTGGTGAGCAGGGCCCATAAGATACATAAACAGTTACATAGTCTTACATGAGCTGATTAAATCACTAGACCATGATATTTGCTTATCTAAACTTTGGCTTGGGCTCCTGACTTCTCACTGTGGCCCTGGTTCGCTTGGTGGCCCTTGATAAGCAAGCCTTGGCCGCAGTTTCTTAAAGATTAGATAACATCTGGTATGGTGTTCTATCTTTTTAACATATGATTTCAACCCCAGAGAGACATATTTCTCTTTTGTGTTCCTGGGGAATAATGGGAATTTAATTTATCATTAAATAAAGCACTGGATGCTTTATTTAATGATAAAAAGAATTCAGAAGTAATAGTTGCATATGAGATGTGCTGGTAACCCTGTCCCTGCCCGGCTCCGTGGGGCCCCGCGTGCCCCCACAGACGCACGGGTGGGTTCAGTGTCACAGTCAATACCAAAGAGTCCAGAAGGGCGTTTGGGTGCATCCTGGCAGGAGCATTTATTGCTGCTACACTGTCCAGGGGTGCAGAGGCAAATACCAACATGAGCCCAGAACTCACAGTTTTATCTGGGGGAAAAGGTGGGACCAGGGAATGGGGGCCAATGGGGAAGCTCTGGGGGAGTGATGAGGGGTGGAGGCTGACAGGCAACCGGGGAATCCAAACTGGGATAGATGAACAGAACAGAACAATTCATCCTGGGAGAAGCCTTTCTGGTCACCCTAAGGTAAAGTGGTTCCTGTGGTTCTAGGGACTTGTCTTACTGAGAACTCTCTGTCCTTTGTAGTGTATGTTCACCGGCCACCACACGCTGGGAAAGCATAATTTGTGAAATATATGGAAGCTGGAAGTATTTTTATTAAATTATTATTTTATTATTGGATTTTTCCATGTGGGGAAATACCAGCATCTTGCAGTGTTCAGGTTTGAGTTGCTTACTCAAGGATCAGATCTGTGTTGTATCAGTTGATCAAACATGACCGTAAATGTCTAATGTTATTAACCCTGCAAAACTCTCAGCCAGGAGCTGGAGAAGAAAACTGGGCAATGGCTTAATTTCCATGGCTGTTAAATTCTCATGAGTTTGACATATTCTCTTTTTCTTTGAATTCTCTCCTGTTTGTCTCAGCTCTTGCATCAGTCCCTTACATCCCAGGTCAGGAGCTCCGGGCTGCAGAGCTGAGACCCTTTATTTCCTTCTTTTTCCCTGGTTGCATTATAAATAAAAACCCTGTTATGATAGCATGTGAAATAAAATGGTAGGACATCAGTATAGATTATCCTTAAAATCATGTTATGGACATGGAAATAAAGCAGCTTGTGGTGTATGCCAGGCATGATGCAAGTGATAGTAAATAAATATATGACTGAAGGGTTCCATTCATTCCAAATGCTCCACTTTGTGATCTTTAGCCATGTTTGTGGAGAAACCTTTCTTAAAGCACTTAAAGCTTAATTCAGAACAGACAAAACAATTATCTTTTGAAAGTCTGATGAAATATGTTTGGCAGCTTTTGAATTTAGGCGAGTGTTTGTCTCACTTCTTTGAAATCTCACTTCAGTCGGTCGCTCAGCCATTTCGGTGCAATCGTTCAAATCTGGTAGCGAGTGTGGGCTTTGCTGAGTTACAGAAATGTTATAATCAGAAAGTGGAGGGGCTCAAAATAGTGTGCAATACACAAAACCTGACATTTTCCTTATTGATGTGCTTTTGAATATCAGCTTACCTGCTGTCCCTGTGTTTTTGATGAAGTGTTCGTTGATAAATCCGTGTAGGAAGGCGTTTGTCCCTCCAAAGACAGGTCTGGAAGCCCTTAAGCATTAAATTATTTTAATTTCTTGGGGAATGGTAGTGTCGCTTTATCTCCTTTGAGTATAAATGATGAAGGTTTATGCACCAATGTGTGGCTGTTTCTCATAGGAAGAGATGGCAGAAGACTGGCACTGCACGATGTAGTTTTATAGTTGAACTATGTCATGAACATGGAGCAGAAATATTTAAATTGTGGATCTGATTGCCACTTCACTGAGCACATGGAATAGTTTGCTCGGCTTATATTAAGGCAGGAAAGTTGCCACTATGCTGCAGCAACAAATATTCTAGAAGTGTGAAGGGCATTTGAGAGAAATACATTTTTTCCCTTCGTATTTTTTTTGTAATATTTGATTAAAATACATTTTTTTTAAAATACATGTATACTCAGGACTTTGAGAATTCTCTTTGTGAATATATATTAAAAATCACTAAGTTATTCCTAATGTTCTGTAGCACTGCCTGCTCCTGACAAACATCTGATACGGATCATATGCCTCTAAAAAGAGAAGTTCCTCGAGCAAAATATCCTCATGAAAACAGGTTGGAGATACTCACATTCTCTCGCTTGCTCTCACTCGCATGTTACATTTTGGCACATTGTAGGAGCAGGTAGCATATCTACTACCTGCTGTTGAAAGTGTTGAAGATACTGAATTATTTATTCCATCTTCTGCACTATCCAAACTCGTTTTGGGTAGTTTGACACATCTCGGTCTTCCATATGGATACTTCATGGTGACAGAGTTGCCAGCTGCTCAGGTTTTATGACAGTCTGAGTTTTTTCGAGGGCTGTATTAGTTTTCTGGGAAGAATCCTGCTTTTCCTGAGGGTCCTCATTCTTAGGCAGTAGTTATGCCTTGGGCTGATGCTCTGGAGTGGGAGTTTTTTAGGAAAATTAGCTAAGAGATTCCATAAAAATAATTTTTAAAGGACTTGCTGTTCGTAGATTGTGTGAGATCAGAGCTGTGGGATATTAGAAAAATGTGAAAGCTATTTGCTAAGAAAGCTGAGTTCTGTTTAGTGACAGTCTTCAGATTCCTTTAAAAAAAAAAAAAAAAAAGTGTTTAGATATCAAGGTGCATAAAGCAACATAAAAACCAATCTGAAATACTTTGGAGAACAGAATTTTCAGGGCACTTGAAATGTAACCCTAAACAGTCAGCAAAGCTTCCCCATGGCAGGGGATTGAAGCTTGATGATATTTGAGGTCTCTTCCAACCCAAACCATCCTGTTATTCCATGATTTTCTCTGCAACTGTGCAAAGTGAGTGGGTCTTCTGTGGTTTTAAAACACAAAATGTGGAAACCTGAACATTAGGTGAAGATTTGAGTTTTTATTTGCCAAAACTTACTAAAATAATGGAAAATCAGCCGTTGTTCTACTTCATGTGAGCATCTCTTGATATAAACCTTTTTTAAGGGAAGCCCTGAGTGTTGTGGTGGATCTGTGCTGCACTGGGTTTGATTCCTTTTTTGTGGGATAAATCACCCTCGCTTGCAGTGGGATCCATAGATCCATGATGTTGACTGTTTCCTCTGTGCCATCCTGGATCCAAGCTGACACCAGGAGATGTGAAGTTACAATACTCAAAGCTAGCTGTTCAGGTTTGCTGTTGAAGAGTAGTTCTGTGTAGCCCTAGGACTTCTCTGTGCTGCTACCACCCCTTGGCCATATTGCATTGTTCATGCCAGGCATTTGACATGTTTGGCTTCTCTCCAGAGTTGGACAGATAAGATACCAAATTAAATTAATTTGCAGCCTTACAACCAATAAATAATGCTGCTTAAATGTTACCTAATTGAGTAGAACATCAGTTTTGCAAGCAGTTTTCTTTAAAAATGTCATTTCATTATGCATCACTGCATCCTATATATTTACCTGTGGTGAATTTTTTGCCTTCAGTCACTATGTCCTCTATTTATCTTGCTTCCCACTTTTTCTTTGCTCCATCACAGCACCTATTTGAGCAGAGTTAGTCTGTCCATCTTATATAAACCAGCAATAGCTGCTTTTCACTTGTGGGTTATTCTGATTTGCTTATTCTCTGCTCTAGTAAAATTCCTTTGCTTCACTGTTTGTTGCTGATGGAATTTGAGCGAGGAGGACAATGTGGATTCATGGTTTCTCCTTCCCCCCATCACCACAGCTCTGACTGCTTGGTCCTGACCTCTCCCTTCGTGGGAACAGAGAGGCCAATGTAGCCCATGGTGAACAATCTGGCCACTAAAGTAAAAATGTGCATCTGTCAGTAATTAATTGAAGCCAAATTTAATTACAAATCAGGGAAAAAAATAGTACCACACACACTTAATAAAATTCAAGAAGCTTCAGTGTTGTTGCCTGAAAAGCAAAGCAGTCCAAACAAAATACACCCCCCTCAAAAGTCTGCTCTGTGAGAGTCTCTTTCAAGCTTACTTCTTGATGTTACATGGAAAAGTAGTTTTAATTCACTGTTTTCACATAGTTTTTTATACCTTTTGAGTTAAAGGTCATCAAAAATAGTGGAAAAGTGTTTAAGACTGGTTCTTGATAGTGTGGACTGAGGACCTGGCCTGAAATTTTGTTTGAGGTTTGATTCCAGTACATAAATATTCTGATCAGCTAAATTAAATAAAGAATCAGAGGGGTAAGGAGGAATTGTGAGTTAACCCAAATAATTTGCAAATTAAGAAATGTGGTTTTTAACTTTTTGATTTTTTTTAAATGGTGTATTTTAAAACAAAAATATATAAAAAGAAGGGATTGGAAGTATGAGTTGAAACCAGGCTATTCCTTTCTGCTGTATTTTAGCATACAAGGCAACTCCCAAATCCTTGATATTGAACTGGTAGCAGCCATGAATATTTATCACTGTGTACTGTATGTACATATAGCAATTACAGCAAGAGGAAAAAATATTTTTCTTTACAATTAATATTTGTAAACGTTTATGAAAGTACATAGAAATAAATAAGACAAACACATGGCCTAATTAAGATGAAAGGCATGACAACCCTTGTGATTTGTTCTGAAAAATAAAGACCATTAAAATAGTAAGACTTAATTATTTCTGTAAACATTGCAAATTATCTTTATCTACAAAAACCTTAATTTATGAGTTAAAATATCTATAAGCATTTTTTGACATTTGTACATTCCATGTCAAAAAATTATTGTTAATTTATTATTTATTATACTGTCTACTGTCACATATTACCACTTATTAGTATTTATTGTTCAGAAATTCAGTGTCGTCTGTTGTGTAATGGGAAAAGGAAAAGCATTTTATGTGTGCTTGTAATTTGTGTGTTCTTGGGCTAGTGATAAAAATGCAACTTCTGTAAGGTGATCATATAAAAATGGTGTAATAACAAACAAAAATAACTGGTCTGTTTAAGATTGCAGGCATTAACCATGCTATTTGAGACACAGTTAGCATTTATAAGATAAAGCCAAATCCATGGACTTGTCTAATTGCTGGGTTGAAATCAAGGAGAACTGTATGATGGGGGAATCAAAGCCATGAGGTTTGATCTGGAGGAGCTGGAAGCCTCCACCACCTTTGGAGCCCTTGTTTCTCCAGGTGGATGTGTCTGTGGTCAAACCTCTTGGCTTTGCCTTGGCCTTTAAGGGGGCAACATAGAGCAGAACAGTTTGGATAAACTATAGTGCAATCCAGAAATCCAATCACAGAATGGTTTGGGTTGGAAGGGACCTTAAAACTCATCCCATTCCACCCCTGCCATGGGCAGGGACACCTTCCACTATCCCAGGCTGCTCCATGCCCTGTCCAGCCTGGCCTTGGACACTTCCAAGGATGGGGCATCCACAGCTTCTCTGGGCACCCTGTGCCAGGGCCTCACTGGTTCAATTAGTGCCATCTATGAAAAGTATTTTTTTAGTATCTGTTTTCCCTAAAAGGCTCATATTTGTAGCCATATCCAAATTTTAGTCTGTTTTATTGTAATACTGCTCCTGGAGGATGAAGAGTGCTCATGGCTCTTTTCTGGACTGCCAGATCTTCAATCATAAACTCATTTTACTGTGAATGTAGTTGTTTTGCAGCAGAGAATTATGGCTTTGGATTTTATTTGCAGAGCAGGAGAGTCCTTGCTGCTGCTGCTGCAGGATTGTATCCTACAGCAATCCCCCTTTTCCAGGGAGAGCTGGATTACCTGTACTGCCACACAAATAGTGGCCACATTTATCTGTCCTTCGTGCAGAGCTTCTGCCAGACCGAGGGAACATTCCACTACAAATCAGGTGCTGTTTTAAACTCGCTTTATTCTATAAGCCTGGTGGATTGGAGAATTCAGCCTCCATATCCATAGATACATAAATATGCCCTGTGTGGTCTCCCAAGGGGAAGGCAAAATGTGTTTTTAGTTAAGTTGCATGGGAATTTAATTGAAAGATTTAGGGTAGTGCCATAAAAGAGTAAATCATGGCTGCGTGACACAAAGAAGATTTATAAAGCCAAATAAAAATACTTTAGCACCTTCACTATTATAATTTGCTTGATATAAGTGGAAACCTGTATTAGTTATTTTGTCTGCTAGCAATTAAAAAAAAAAAAAAGGGCTTTTATATTTTACTGGTTTTCAGTCCTTTGGAGTGAAATAATGGGGAAGACAGGAGCAATGGACAGGGAATTCTGTGGACATGTCGCATTTCTGAACCTGCAGGTGGACTCAGCTTCATTCCCAGGAATATTTATATTGGTTAAGCACATGCTTAACTAATTTCACACAAGTAGCTCCTCAGAAGGACTGTGAACTGATTCAGATGAAGCACAAGCATGGCTTTAGACTGCAGCTTGTATGGATGGTGGCCCTGAAATTTGGCCAGTCTCCAAGGCAGTAGGGCTACTATGGGATGGTCCTGCTCTGAGCAAGAAGGTCAATTGTCACACAGCAAAATGCTCAGGGGTGTTTTGGAGAGGAGAGCTGGGGCAGAGCTTTTGGAATGTGACCTTCAGCACAGGTTTAGTGAGTATTCACACACTGTATTTATTGGAGAGCACTGTATATATTAAATGCTGCAGTGTTGATAGGTCTCGATAAGGACACCATAATAGCAGTTGAATTGTAGGGGTTTTTGTGAGATGGTAAGTTAATGATGTAGCTGTTAATTTGAATTTAGCAGACGTTTTAAATATAGGTTTCTCTTACAGAGACAAAAGTTGCAATTTAAAGCTCTTTGGTGGTCTAAAAACAGCTTAATTCTCTAGTAGCATGGTAATAAGTACTAATCCAGCTTATACAGTGATTGTAGTATGTCATGTTTGTGAAAGATTGCCTAACTCTGCTTTCTCTGGGTTTTATGTTAATTTTTTTAAATTAAACATAAAACCTTATAACATCTTTATGCTGAGATAAACTGTTCAATTTAACTTGTGCTCAAGCAGCAGCTGTCAGGAATTATCATGTTTTGAGTGTTCTTGCCATCACCTTGTGTCTCTACCTCCCGGATACACTCTGTGGGATGATAAAGCTCACCTTGTTAGGATTTATTACTTAAATAATAACCCGAGGTAAAATGAAAGTTGATGTCACACGGAATGACAACTGACATATATTTATGTCACACGTTCCATTATAATAAACTTTCCTTTCTTCCCCTTGTAATAGGTGTTAAATGGAAATACACTCCAGCATATCCTCCAGTGCCCTGCGTGAGTCCATTAGCCACGAATGTGGCTGCTCTGTGGGCATGTTCACGGGGACTCGTGCTGTCAGGTGTTATTTAAGCCTGTAAAGCCAGGGAAATCGGTTGGTGCTGGTAGTTAGCAGCTTCTCTGCCAGTAAAGAAGCAGCCATGAGAGCCTCTTAGAGTCAGGATAAATTCTGGAAGTGCTGCAAAGTAACGCAAGCGAATCGAGGAGGGTGTTTTCTAATCAAAGGTTTTATTTTAATTCTTTTCCTTGCTGTAAGCAGAATAGGCAAAGTCATTTCAGGCTCTACATCTGAATTTGCTAGTCATCACCACAGTTTTCTCTTGACACCAGTTTATTGTGCTGAGCTGGGCAGTGATAAGTGATCTGCTTGTTAGTGGAGTCTTACCACTTTCTATTTACAGTGGAGAAAATTTAGGTCTACCTCTTACAAGCTTTCTAGGTTTTCAGCCTTTCTTGCCATGCTAGAAGCCAGGCTCCAGCATGCTTTAATGATGCTATTGAATTCCTTCAGTTTGCCTAAGCCAAGACTGCAGACACTGTTTTCTTTGCCTGTGGCTATTACTATCTTTTTTTTGCATTCTCCTAATTATCCCATTGTTGATCTGAGCAAGGTTAGATTATTCAGAGCTACATGGTTTTGTCCAAGCTTAGTTCCTGGATCTCTTCTCATTGTGCTCTCCGTTGCCCTTTTCTCTCCAGTCAGTGTGTTAACCTTGACACCTCCACTGTCTGAACTTCCCACCCTTGCTCTGTGCTCCTTCCAGAGGTTTCAGTCCCAATGTGTTGTCTCTTTTTTCCCTTCTCTTCCTTCAAATGCAGCCAGGTTCATCAATACTATCCTGTATCAGTTCAGTTTTCTTCCCATAACTCATGGCAGAAAAGAATTTTCTGAAAAATCAGTAAAGGAAAAGATAAACTATAGTGCAATCCAGAAATAGAGTTCTAGAATGGTTTGGAATGGAAAGAACCTTAAAGCTCATCTTGTTCCAATCCCCTGACATGGGCAGGGACTTTTTCCACTAGACCAGGTTGTTCCAAGCCCTGTCCAACCTGGCCTTGGACACTTCCAGGGATCATGGGGCAGCCACAGCTTCTCTGGGTGCCCTGTGCCAGGGCCTCACCACCCTCACAGGGAAAAACATCTTCCTTTATCAAAAGTCAACCCATCCTTTTTTAGTATGAAGCTGTTTCCTCTTGTCCTGTCAATAGCCAAAATTTTTCCAAGCAACCATTTCATTTCATTTTTGCTGGTTTTGGGGTATGTTTTCTCCAGTTTGCATTTTTCTTTGTCACTCTAGTGCTGAGCAGGGATTTCACATTGCCCCCAGGAAGCTTTTCCTGCTCTGCTTTGAGCCTGGCACCCAGGTCACTATGAGGTCCAGAGGTCATTACTCACAGTGACAAATAAGTAATGACATACCTAAAACTATTTTTTCCTCCTAGTATGGCTCGTAATAAACCTGAGCTCATATCTTTATTGGCATTCTGTGTGACAAGCCCTTTAGAACCATCAAATATTTGATGAACAAGGCAGTAACAGTCATCTCTTACTTTCGTAAGCCTTTCAGATCAGCATTGACTCAGGTTGATGAAGATGGATACAGGATCTGTGCCCTAGGAAGCGTTTGTTCTGTAGGTACAGGTTATCTAGGAAGGGTGTAAGTTAGCAGAGATAGGACATAATATAGATGATCTAGATGGGTGTTTGGGGAAGTTCATGAGTTTTGAGGTTGACAGCCAGAATCAGAAGTTTATCACATTAGTGATGTCAGTTTGGCAGTAATCTCGAACACAAAATTAATGTAAAAATAGGAAGAGTGGGAATAAAAATAGAAAAAGAAAAAACTTAGAAAAAATAAGAAATATTTTAAAAGAATAAAACATTGCATAAATCAGTTCTGAATCTGAACCACTAAAATGGTGGATAGAAAAAAACAATTCAGAAACAGGCTGTATTGAAAAGTAGTTTATTAAACTTAAATGTTCTACGTGCAATAGATACCTGATCTCAATTTTTTTCTTTATTTTTAATCCCTTGTGATAAGAAATACAGGACACAAATGTTTGAGGCTCTGCAGCTCTCTGCAGGTTCAGGATTCACTTTGCTTGGAAGAAGTGCTAGCCAGGGGCCAGGAGATGCTCACATGCTTTTGGTGAAACGCAGGGAAATCTGCCACTGGTTACAGTAGGGTCAGGATTTCATATTACGCATTTAAATACATTCATTTTCTGATAGCCTGAGAAGTTACACAAGGCTAAGATAGCAGCTTGTTAGTGTTGTTTGTGTCTGCTTTATCTAATTGAAGGATGTGTGCAGTGTTGTGGACTATGGAATAGCAGGAGTGCAGCGGCAGGACTGGGGTGCAAGGGTAGAAACAACATTTCATTATAGAGGATACCTAATAAAAATGTGAAAATAAAACAGAAAAAGGGTGGGGAAAAAAAAAAAAAAAAGAAAAGCAGACCATGCTAGATAAGTGCACTGCATAAATCAAAAGGGTTTATGTCATAACATGAACATGTGCCATTCCTGCTCATATATTGAATTTCAGTAGTCGGGTGCATAAAGAAGTAAAGTGTAATGAAACTGGCAAGCAAAGTATTCCCTAGCCAGCCTTATCTTTGTTCCATTTGTCCTTCAGATACAGCTTTTCTTGCCTTTTTCAATAAAATCCATCCAGCTTTTTTTTTATTTTGCATCTCTCTGTAACGGAGCTGGGAAGACCAATGAGATTCGGTGCTTTTCTAGTTGGGTTCTTAGCAGCTGCTTTTTAAGAGATCAAAACTTCGAATGCTGCTACATGGTATTAAGGCTTAGCTATTGATGTGTCCCTATAGGGGTTACGTTTTTCTTGGGGGGAGGGAGTGGGGAGCAGGGGAAGGGGTGACCCCTTGCGAGCACGCTCGCCGACAGTAAACACTGCTCTCCTTGTTTTCCAGGATCCTTTTTGCAAGCTCGGTGCTTAACCTGGCTGAACTCGCCGCCCTCCGCCCTGACCTTGGCAAATTGAAAAAGGTCCTCTACTTCCATGAGAACCAATTGGCATATCCTGTCCAGAAATGCCAGGAAAGGGATTTTCAGTATGGATACAACCAGATTCTTTCATGGTAGGTGTTGCTTGCACTGCTCCTCGTTATTTAAGGGCTCCTTCTGTCCTACAGCATTGTAACCCTGAGGAGTCCTTCTCCATGTACTATTTCTTAATATTAATTATTTTTCTATTTTTATTTTGTACTGATTGTTTTTTATATTCATTATTTTGTATTAATGTTTTACAAGACCATGTAGTGACAGGAAAAGGGGGATTGACTTCAAACTGAAAGAGAGTAGGTTTAGGTTGGATATTAGGAAGGAATTCGTCAGTGTGAGGGTGGGGAGGCCCTGGCACAGGTTGCCCAGAGAAGCTGTGGCTGCCCCATCCCTGGCAGTGTCCAAGGCCAGGTTGGATGGTGCTTGGAGCAGCCTGGGATAGTGGAAGGTATCCCATGGCAGGGGTGGAATGGGATGGGCTTTAAGGTCCCTTCCAACCCAAACCATTCTGGGATTCTATAAACAATGACCCTGTAGCAAACTGAGGTACCAGCAGAGTCCTGAGGAGAGCTTCATAAAATCAGTGTGGCTGAACCACTCTGCTCTAAAAAATCATCTCAATTTATTGTATAAAGTCCACCAATGCTGCTGTGGTGTACCCATTGCTGGTGGGATTTCTGACCTGTGCCTTGGCTGTAAGTGATGCTTTGTTTCATGGATGCTGCAGCTACTCAGCTCGTGCTTGGCCATAGCTTTTACTGCATCCAGCTGAAATTATGGAGAGGGTTTTAGGGAAATAAACAGAAATTAAAATGTACTGCAGCACTTTTCCTGTGAAGAGAGGGCAGTAAACATAACAGATAAATCCTTATATTTCTTTCATCTAGTATTCAGAAATTGTGCAGTGCTAAAATACCCAGACGTTTTAAAGGCTGCGGTCCTTTGTTGTTGCTAAAAACAAATGTATTTCTCGAATCTGAGTTAATGAAAGAAGTTAATAACAACACCACTGAAAAGCTTTGTGGTTAGGCACTGCACAGACCTAAGTGGAACAGCAAAACTCACTTTTTTTAAACTGAAATAGATTCATTTCCATGATCTTTCTCACCTCTCTCTTGGTGGACGAATTATTAAGAATAGGGCTTGAGCATTTTAAGGAGCAAGTTAAGCTTTTGCATCTTTATAATCCAAGACAGTTGAAATTTCTCAGTTAATGATCTGTGTATGTTCTGGCCATTCTGCAGCTGCCTCTGCCACAGTGTTTGCAACATGTTTCACTTACTGAGCTGTAAAGATGGGAAAGTGGAGTGAAAGATCTTTTGAAAACAGTAGCAGCCATTTTCAGATGTTCTAACAAAAAGAAGTGTTTTCTGGCACTGGGAAAAGAATATTTTTTGTATATATATTTTGCTTTATTATGGCAGTTATTTTTCATACATCTGTTGTAAACTGACAAACATTTATCCTCAAAATATGCATTTTAAGTATCTTCTCTCATTAGATAAATAAAGATGATTTTTACAGATCAGAGAATTCTGGAATGGTTTATGTTGGAAGGGACTCTCAAGACCATCTTGTTCCAACCCCATGGGCAGGGACACCCTGCAGTAGACCAGATTTCTCAAAGCCCATCCAACCTGGCCTTGGACACTTCCAGGGATGGGGCAATAGATGCTCCATTCTGTCTCCTTCAGCCTCCAGTATCATCTTCATGTAGTTACGTAATATTCATCTCCCATTTCTGCTCTGCTGAAACCCCAATTTAATAGCAAATAGAAGCCATCTCATCTGTATTATTCTTCACATTCCAGTGGTCATCTGCAAAGAGATGCCATGTTCCCATCTTCCAAATATGTTAGAAATAGGGAAACCGTACCTTTCCAATTTTACACAGGGTTTTTGGAGATGATTAAAATTAGAGCACTTTGAACCTTCAGGTTGGTGCTTTGGATCATTAAAAAAACAGAATTCTGCTTTTTGTACCTGATCTAAGGAGTTCATCTTTCTAATTTGCCCCTGATTTGCAGAGCCTGCAGGAAGGAGTTAGGGCAGATAAGACTTCATGCACAAGAAAAGGTGAGATGATGTTGTTGGAGCCTTTGCTGTGTGTCAGAGAGCAGGAAAGAAATGTGTCGGCTTCCTGCCTCGTGTCATCTGTAAATCAGTGCAGAAAAGATGACTTCTGTACAAAACTGAGGCTTCTGATGGGTGAAAAACCATAGGTGGGGAAGAGGGTGGCATGCCAGCTCCTGCAGCCAGCTTGAAAAGGATTATGTCTCTCTAATGTTGGGGTTTCTTTGCTTTTCCTGCTGATTCCTGCTGCTTTGGTGAGCAGTGTCAGTTCTCTTTCTTGACCAGAGAGCAGAAAGATGCAGAGAGGATGAATGACAGCCTCTCACCTCAAATATACTTTTCCCCAGCCCTGTGACTTATGAACACATGTCCTCAATGTATCTTCTGACCTGTAGGTCTGTGCTACAATGTATACCATATTGAGAAAACCAACTGGCCATAAAGCATTTCTTACCTCAGCTAGTGTTGAGTGTATTGGTGTAGCTCAGGTTGTGGCAGCACTGCCAGCATAAACTTCCAGATACTTCAGGTTTTTTACAGCTGCTTATTTTCTCCAGACTGACTCTAAGTGGAGAAATAATACCTACATTATTGCTGAACTGCATTTTAAAATTTTTGATCTGGTCGATTTTAAAACACAGCAGTAGAAATAAAACATTAAATTTATATGCCATTTTTTTTCAAACTTTTTTTGGTAGGAGGGATACTGCATGCTATGTATTTTATTTTCATATATAATGAATATAATCTTAATCAGGCTTATGTCTGCATAGGTTAAAATAGCATTCAATTTCTTTAGTGTCCTGCTGCCTGACACCCATGGTCAGCTGAAGGTAGGTTAAACAAAGGTAAGTTGTCCTTCAATAAAAAACATTTCTGAGGAATTTTCATTTTATTACAACTTTAATTCTACAAAAGTCAGATTACAGTAGGCCTTATCTCTTCATAATGCTTCTAAGAGATGATGACAGTAATAATATACTTACCATTTTATGAATAAAACTCCACAGCTAGAATAGGGTGTGCTCCTTTAGATTAATAATAGTAATTTATTATTACTTAAAGAAGGTTAAACATGTTTTCAAAGGGTGAATAGACAGAAATTAAGACATTTCTGATTAAGGTATATATGCTACTCCTAATTCATGTGAAAAGGCTGGTTTTAATTAGAATCCACTTTCACCTTTTGCTTGTTTATGAGAATAAGTATCCTATTTCCTTTGCCTGTAGAATAATTTTGTTCCTTTTGTGGCATCAATATGTTCATTAATCTTCACCTCTTTTTACAGTTTGGTTGCTGATGTTGTGGTGTTCAACTCTGCTTTTAATATGGAATCGTTCCTTAAATCCATTGGAAAATTTATGAAGCTGATTCCTGACCACAGACCTAAGGATTTGGAAAAAATAATCAGACCGAAGTGCCAAGTTCTTTATTTTCCAGTCAGGTTTCCTGATGTGAGCAGGTCAGTACATTTTCCACGTCATAAATTGCCTCCAGCCTGTCAAAACTCTGTATTTATGGTGACGTTCTAACTAATCAGCTAAAGCATCGTTAATGAATGAGTTTGATAATATGCAAAATCCCCTAATTGATAAATGTATTTCAATAATCAGAGGCTATTGAGGCAGCCGAGCCTGTCCTCAGTGCCTGTCATGCAAACTTGCATCGTTCAGGATGAGTGATTTCCCACTTGTTTTAGTGATTTCCCACTTGTTTCAGCCTTCCAGGAGTTGCTGGCTCCTCGGCTCTCTGCGTATTTGTGCAGGGGAGGTCAAGGAGGAGACAGAAATGCTGGAGAACAGTGAAAGTGATAAGCCTGCAGCCAAGGAGCTATTTTATTCCCTCCTCCCTCCCCTACCTCTTTTACGGCTTTCCAGGTAGGCAGAAGCATTCCTGTGGCAGGGAGCAGACTTGCAGATGTTGGCATTTGCTGCAGCAGGAGTTGCTCTTCGCTCCTCCTCGGTTGCTCTGAAGGACGTTTTTTATTGCCCTCGTTTCAGAGCCCGTCTTGAAATTAGCAGTGGGTTATGTGGCTCAAAGGGAACATTCACAGGATCCTTTTCACTTTTGATTAAACCTGGCACAATTGTTTTTCCTGTTCTAAGGGACTCTCCTCCCACCGAACAGGAACTTTGCTTCAGTGGGACCGGCACTAAATAGAGCGTGATTCTGCAATTTGATTATACTCTTAAAACCAACACCATGCTAGGTACGTTTTTTTTCTGAAATAAGGATGAGAAGCACTACAATGACTTTGCAAGAGCCTGCCTTTTGATCTGATAATAAGTTCTGGCCACACTTAAGATCCCTGACCAGCCTGTACTTAGAGTTATTTCAAAGGCTAAATATACATGTGTGGTAGTTCGAGGTAGAGAAATGTTTAGTGCAGGAGCTGAGGTCAAGCACTCGTTGATGTACTCAAACTGCAAGGTTTGAGTTTCAGTGTCTTGGAAAACTTCATATTCTAAAACACTGAATCAAATCATTTAGAAATCAATGTCTAAAGTTAAATCTTTAAACCTCTATTTTTTCCAAGTGGGTTAAAATCCTCCAGTGTTTCTTAGGGAGTTGGCTGCCTCGATCTCAGCATGGTTCAGTACCTGTATATCTTTGAGGATCTACTATTCCCTCTTAGAGTCCAGAGCTTTTGAGTGCAGGGAATGCTGTGGGTGCTCAGCATATTTGACGTGGAGCCAATTCCAAAGGCTCTCGTGGTTTTGGCATACCTTAGGAATCATGTGGCCCAGACCTAGTTTTGGAGATGAAGTTATGATAACCCTGTCTCGTATATTACATCAGCTCTTTTGGACTTGTCAGCCCTGGCACATGGGGTCAGACATGATCTGACAAATTAGGCTGAAGTCATCATACACACAGCACTCATTTGTCCAAAGCAGGAGGTGATTAGGTGGGTAAAATCATTAGCCTGCTACCCAAACTGGTAACAGTAGGAAGATCTCAGATCTCAGTGTGTGCTCTTTTAGAGTCACATTAAATCACATCTCCCAAGGCAGGACACCTTTCCCATTTTTATTGTGGTCGCTGCACTTGAAGTTATATCAAAAACCTCTTTTCAACAGTGATGGGCAGAATTAAGATGTCCATAAGCAACTGTGTGACTGTAAAACTTTCACAGCAGAGTAATTAGAAACAAAGATTAGTATCAGCTCTATTATATCTAATATATATTTTATTCAACAGCTAATTCTAGATGAAAGATCTGAGGTGTTTAGACAAAGTCCAATATCGAGACAGGAAAAAAGGCAGAAGAAAGGGTTACTTCTGCCTGACTCTGAAGTTCTTCAGGCTTTGACCTTCAGCTGCAGCCAATATTTGCTATTTCTTTACATGTTTTACATAAAGTTGAATGCACCTGTGGCAATTCAAAGCTGGTTTTTTAATTTAGATTGTATTAGTATAGTGACTGAATGGAGATTGAGGAGAAAAAGGTTAAGAAAAATTGTGGCCAAGCTAAACTTTATAAAGCAAGCTCTTAGCCCAGAGTGTTTTTCAAGTTATTTTCAAATGGTAATTTGCTTTATCCAAACCAAACTCATACAGTGTAAGTAAGTGATTATTTGCATGACTGACAATCATTTCAGTGCCTGCAGTCTTTTTAAAATGCATAATTTTGCTGAGATGTTGGGAAAATATTTAAAAATTCTGAAGGCAAAATAACCAGGGTTCTTTATTTTTTTATTTTGACCTCTTTATTTTGTGTGTGAATGTCTCAGGGTGTGTTTGTGTCTGAAACATAATCTACATTTGGACTGGGGAGAGAGAGGTGATCTGAGAAATCATCCTCATGCATGTGATGGGGAGCTTTTTATGATTATTTTAGATTAATATTGCAGTTGTAGGGCAAAATAAAATATATCTGACCCTTGATCAAAACCAGTGTAATGAAGGATCATGGCACAGGAGTTAATTCTGTAAAATATCTACCTTTTAATGTAATTACTGCAGGTGATGGGCACAAACAGCACAAGCAGCATAGTAAATGATCACTTAAGAGGGGAGGTATAATGATGAAGGATATCCTAGGAAACACTTGTGGATACTCTTAGAGGCATCACTATAATTTGTAATGTATATTTAAATATTTCAAATGGGCCTCTAACCACTGCTTTTCTACTTTTGAGAGGAAGTTATTGATGCCTTTTTTATAAAGAATCTTTTTTAAAATAAATATGTGTCATTAAGATCTGTGTTGGTGTTCCCAGAGCAAACCCACCAGACTGTAGTCCTTATCTGACAATGAGAAGAGATGAAAGGATTTGAGGATTTGACAGAATAAGATATTTACTGACCTAATCCTCCTGTTTTCTTGTTCTGGTACAATGACTGGCTTCCATATTATATCCTGTGATGCCAAGGCTACTCTGTATATACCCACCTCATGTGATTTCTGACTTCAGTTCTGCTCTGTTTACATTCTGGTGAAGCAAATGATGTAGGAATAAACAGAGTGTTTCTAAGCTTGGAGACAAAAAACCCCTCTGAGTTTGGGCTGTCCCTTCACAGTGCCTTGGTCTTGCAAGGGATGGAGACCAGTGGCTGATCTTCTGCCATATGTGCTGTGTGTCAGACTGGGGTTTTATAGCACAGAGAGTTAAATACGTCGTAATTCACACTTATGTGGCTGTTGACTTAATTTTAGTATATTTTCTATTGTGACATAAATAAAATACAATTTTTTTCACTGTACAGTCAGTAGAGTCTATTTTGATGTGATCTTTTTCCACTTTTGCACTGTGAAATGATGCCCAAGGAAGAAATTCCCCTTTGATTGATGTTGTCTTTGGTACTTCTCCACATGCCAGCAGAGCCCTCTGGAAATCTTCTGCAAGGTATACCTTTGTTGGTATTTGGATATCCGCTGGAGCATTATCCTGGTCTACTGGAAGGTGTCTCTGCCTGTGGCAGAACAAGATTCCAGCCCAAACCATTCCATGATTCTGTGATTTTATACAAATTCTCTCATCCCATCTGTGCCCACATTGTCAGTGGCAGTTTGCAAAGCAGGGTCAGATTAGGTACTCCTTGGAATTCATTCCTATGAAAATTTTAATTTAGATTTTGGTTATTACTACTATTCCTCTGATCGTAGTATATCTTTTTTTGTTATCATGCTGTGGTAGGAAAGGAAGATGTTTTTATAAGCAAGAATGAAGTAACGTTCCTAAGAGCTCAAAATTCACATTGGACTAAGGTGGAATAATATAAAAGAAACATAAGAGTGTGAGGATTACAGCAGAAAATAAAAACTTTTTTTCTAAGTGGAACTTGCTAGTGAGTATCTTGTACTATCTGCATTACACATTTTGAAGTAGAATTAAGGATTTTAGACTTGTTTCTTCATTTGCTTTTATAACTTAGTACAGCTAACAGGACATTTTCAACCATTTGGGCTTATATTTTTTTAGTTAATAGTGTGAGAGTGGCAATATTTGCCAATTTGGAGAGTATTTTAGGGCCAGTCAAGGGAGTTCCTGAGTAAAGCAGAAGTTTTTAAAAGATGGTGGCAGTATCTCTTGTGCTGAAACGTGTGGAGGAGCCTGTTTTGGGGAAATAAAAAAAAAAAAAAATTAATTGCATCACTTGGATCAAGTTTGCAGGGTTGAACTTAACTGGAAAAATGCAGATGTCAATGAGCAAGGAGAGACTTGGATTCACAGGAGCCCAAAGCTATGGATGGGCACTGGGGACGTGTCTGCGTCGCAGGGACAGATGCTCAGCAGTGGTACTCACGTGAGCTGTAGTGAACTCTCTTGCATGTGAGAAGCAGTAGATAGCTTAGAATAGCAGTTTTTGGCTCATTAGCCTTCTAGTGAAATAGCATGTATTAGCTTAGGTGGAGTGCTAATGACAGTGACTCTGGTACTGGCGGTACCTACCGCCTTTGGTGGTGGCTCGGGCATCTCCGTGGTGCACTGTGCCCTCTCCGGTGGCATGGCCTCACTGCCACCACAGTTTATGGGTCATTAGCATAATTAGAAAGTGCCAGTAGACTGCTCCTACCTTGGGGCTTGCTGCTGAAGAGCTGGGTGATGAAAATTGCTCTTAGAGTGTCTTTTCTCCTCACCTGCCGCAAGCGGGATTTGAGGAGTGTTGTTGGCACGCTGAGCGTTACACATGGAGCATGAGGGATGCTCTCAGGATCTGGGACACAGCCCCTGCTGGGAAGAAAGTTCAGTGTGGGCTCCAAAGGGGCATAAAATGGAGTCTTTCCATTGTGGAGCTGTTGGCAGTGGAGTGGTTCCTCCTGCCCCTCTGGGAGAAGTGCTAACTCAGGTAGCTGCACCTGCAGAGAGGGCTTAGGTGGTTCAGTGAAGGACACCTTCATTTTCAGTGGTGTTTTCTCACATGATGCTTTCTCCACACACTTAACCTCTGCTGTCTTGGGTGGTGTAGGAGTTTCCATTCTCCCCCTGGATCATGGAAGAGCTGTTACCACAGCCTTGTCTTCCAGGCAGAACATGCCAGTTTTATCCCCAAAATATTTATCCCCAGACCACTCCAGCAGCATCAGAATGAGAACGCCCTCCTAGAGAAGGGCCAGGCTGAAGAGTCTGCTGGCATGTATTTGTTCTGCAAAACTTGCTAAAAAGTAATTTCTTTTTCTCTATTCAGGGACAAAAATAGTTTTACTGACTCTCTTTTATCTGTCGTATAGGTATTCCTCTAAATGCTATCATAATAACCATTTAGGCTCACAATAGCTCACAAGGATACTTAAACAGAATTCTCTGTGCAACCTACTTTTTTATTATGTTGGGTACTGCTCATGTTGCATACAACACATTCCCATAAAACTTGCTTTTTGTATTTACAGAGAAATTTCTCTGGAGAGTTAAGGTCTTGTAAAACATTCTTGTTCTACAGCGTGAACGAATTATCATACTCTGGGGAGTTAAAAGTGAAGTGTACTGAAGAAAAGAATTTTTTCATTAAAATGCAGTTTATATTGATAAAACAGATTACTAGCATTTGATGAAATGTGAAACTTGGATCTACCCATATCGCTAAATCACCAGTAGGTTTATTTTGGCAAGAAGAATAGTATGTAATGTATATCAGGACCAATGGTTATACAGTACCTGTTAGTTTTATATTAGATTAAATTGTCTTTCACTAAAGTACTTGGAAAAAACCCTACTATATCTGTATCTTGAAGTAGCAGAATGTGGTAACCAAGAATATTAGAAAATAAAAGCTGTCGTGTTATCAGTTTTGGCACAGTCATTTATCAATCAGTATTTTAAACATTGACAAGTGGTAATTTAATAGGGAATGACCCTGTTGGCAGGAAGTTCTAATGACAGATGATGCAAACTCATTTATCACTATGGGGCTGTGCTGGCTTCTTACCTTTCTCAGTATCACAGCTCATATTTTCCAAGTCTGGGATGTGAGAAGCCACAAAGGGCAAAACCTGTGGCACTGAGCCTATAACCACTCCCATCTAATCTGATTAACCCCTTAGCTACAAATTTCTCTGCAGCAGAGCTGGTAAGAGTTACAAGTTCTCATACTGATTGAAATGCCATTTGCTTTTTAAGGAGGATTTTCCATAATACTTTCCCATAGGCAGTTTTTCAGAAATATTCAAGTTGTGTCACTTTGAATGCAAAGTTGAGACGTGCTGGTGCTTGGCTTTCAAAAAACAAACCACATCCTAATAATTAATAGCACATTTCATTAGCAGGCATTAAAAATATTGCATGCAGTGCCCTATACAATGGGCAGCTATTATTATTATTATCATTACTACTCGAGGAGGAAATTGATGCATTCAGAGGTTTAATTGATTCGTGCATATTCATGTGGGAAGTCAGTGGTAGAGTCACGACTGGACTGGATTATTATGCACTTCCATGCATAATAATTTCTCTGCAACTTGGGAAGAGAATAGCCTACCTTGCTGCAATAAATGTGGGCATTTGCTGTTGAGAGATGTCAGGGGAGAAGGGATGAAAATGACACCTTCATCAGCAACTGGTATGGATGGTGCTCCTCAGTCTTCTAGGTTTCCATCTGGAATACAGTCATTCAACTGTACTTACTGGGAATTTAAACAATAATATATTTTTACTTTAATTTCCACAATATTAAAAGTTTTGATCCATTTAATATGATTTTATGTTACTTTTTTTAAAGCATAATAAACACAAGCCCTTGTTGGGGCTTTCTTCATCTTCCTCCCTCAATTCTCTGTTTCTTTTCTTCTCCTTTCACAAGAGTCTTTCTCCTGAGTGCTGGGATGGGTTAAATACCATCCCCATTCAGGATGGTTGAGACATGAAATACTTTTGGAGTTTGCATCAAATTGTTGTCATAAGTGAATTTTAAGTTTAATTGGTTAAAATTGTGGCAGACTTAAAGCTGTGGGTTTGAGTTTTTTTGATTTTATTCAAAGTGGAAAAATTATGTTGCTTAATGGTAGGATCCTGCAAAGTACTAAATACCCTCATTTTACCTGCAGTCAGGGGGAACTGAGGGCTTTTTGTGGGAATACAGCATTAACAGGGGTGGGAAAAGGTGGCACAAAACTAACAGGGTTTTGAGTGATGTGGCTGTGTCCAGGTCCCTTTCAATCCATAGGAACTTAAATCATTTGCATGTGTGAAAGATGGTTTTTATAGACAAGGCTGTCCCTGATGGATTTTGCATTTCAAAATACTGCCCTTCAATGTTTGAACAATTCCATATTTTTTTATTATGAAATTCATGAATATTGCATGGAAGTGAAGGTGGATTTTCTTTTTTTTTTTTTTTCCTTTAGAAGGATTTCATGCTTACAGGATCGTATCAGAGAAGGAGGCAGTCATGTTAGGCTCTTATTTCTTAGTTGCTACATGAGGCAGTGACAGAAACTTATTGTTTAAATATTGTGAGTACTTGTAATATAGCATAAAAGAAAACTGGTAATGTGCTAAAAATTGCAGAAAATATAAAGAATAGGAAGAAAAATCTGAGTTTTTAGAGATTCTTCACTAAGAATACAAAATGTCAGAAATCAGTCTTGGAAGTATGAAAAAAATCTCTGTTCCTAGTTGTAGGGGAATGGCAGTACCTTTACAAAAAGCCACATTTCATCTTGAACACAGTATTAGTTTAGGGGGAAAGAAAACCCAAACCAACCAAAGCCCAAACAAGCAGCACCTTTTAAAAGAGTGGTGGAATAGATTGCCTTGCAAATTGTTATTAAATGTGAGACTGAAACTTTATGCTTGTTGGATCTGCTTCAAGCACTGTTGTGTGCAAGATTGCAGACAACCCATTCCAGTTACAGTCAGAGGTACCGTCAGATGGAAGTGTCAGTGGGGAAGATATGAAGATGTTCTATAGGAATTTTAGAGAATAGAGAATAAGAGAACAAAATTGCACGATGGAATACATAAAATCACATATTGAAGAGGAAACTTGAAGCATAGCTCTCCAGTCCTATGGAGATGACCTTTATGTATTGTGTAAGAACAACTTCATGCAGATGTTTTATTTATACATAACCAAATGGGATGAAGTTAAATGATTTTTAATTTTGCTAAATCACAGATAGTTTCTTTGTTGTGCAAGGAGTGTTTTAATCTGGTTAGTTTTTTTCTTTCTTTTTTTTTTTTTCTTTTGCATTTGCAAATACTTAATATTTTATATTTTGGACATTCCCCCTGCTCAGTTGTGACTCCCAGATGAAATAATCCTCCTCTTCTTCCCTTTAAATAATTCAGATGGCATACATTTAAAAATATGAAAATCCCAACGTAAGCGTGCCAGAAGTGCTTTTAAGGTAGGAGGTTGTTCTGCTTTACTATGGAAAAGATGCATCTCTAAGTGGTAATGAGAGTTCATCAGTTCTGGGCTTGCAAACACCGAGTCATAGGGATGCTTTGTGGAAGAGCTGTGGGAGATCCAAGTCCAGGACTGTTTTTCCAGCTTCTTATCATAGGATGGTTTGGGTTGGAAGGGGCCTTAAAGATGGCCTTGCTCTACACCTGCCTTGGGCAGGAACATCTTCCACTATCCCAGTTTGCTCCAAACCCCAGCCAACCTGGCCTTGGACACTTCCAGGATGGGGCAGCCACTACTTCTCAGGGCCTCGCCACCCTCATAGCTTGGAATTTCTTCCCAATATCCCATTTAATCCTGCCTCCTGGCAGTGGGAAGCCATTCTCCCTGTCCTATCACTCCAGGCCCTTGTCCAAAATCCCTCTCCAGCTCTCTTGGAGACCCTTTAAGTAGTTTAAGGGGCTCTCAGTTCTCCTTGGAGCCTTCTCCAGGCTGAACACCCCCAGCTTTTTCAGTCTGTCCTTATCATAGCAGCGGGAGTCCAGTCCTTGAAGCATCTTTGTGTTTTCCTCTGGACTTGTTACAACAGGTCAGAGTTTTCCTCAAGTATGTAGGAAAAAAGCTCTTGGGATTAGATTACCTTTTTTAGAAGCAGGGCATTTTGTGTTGAGAAATCTGCATTTGCAGCAGAGTAGATTTGGATAATATAAAACAAGGTATCATTATGTTCAGTCTGTTTTTCAAACAATGTTACCATTAGTAACAACAGCCAGGAAGAAGGAATTAGTAAATTGAATCATCCAGTCTGTGGTAAATTTTAGAGTGGATTCCTCATAAAATGGTGCCATTTTCCTTTAAGATGACTCCTCAGTAGTGCTCAGGTCAGGCTTACAGGAAGCTGAACTTTGTCCATCCGTGACCTGCTGCATGTATTTCTTGCCCCTCCATAACCCTGGGACTCATCACGAGGCCACATCCTCTCTATTTTCATTATTGCCCAACCAGCCATGGGACAAATGGTCATAGAATCACAGGCAGACTTGGGCTGGAAGGGACTTTAAAGATCATCTGTTAGTGGTGTGTGCTGTCTCACCACCCTGCCAGAACCCTCATCTTTCCGCTTGTGCTTCCTCATCAACTTTTCTTGTCTAGAAGCTAAAGGTCTCTTATTTCTGGTTCTGCAGCAGTTGAAGAGCCTCAGATTTAATTTCTCTGGGATGGATTTGTTTTAGGTATGTTCCCCCTCTCTGTGGCAGAATACTCATTGTGGATGCTCTGCGATTACATCTTCAGTTCTATGACTTTGCCTCTCAAAAAACCCCTAAGCTTTCACAGCCACATTCTCCTTTGAACCGTTAAGCATTTTCCATCTGCAGCTGATGGTTCTCACAGGTGTTAAATAGAGAAACAGGCAGCTCTTCCTTCTCTTGGTCACTTTAATGTATTAAGAGGTGGACCAGTTTATATGGCTGTGAAGGTATTGCCACAAATGTACTGACATTTAGTGCATCTAAATAGCTGCACTATACCAAATATATATATATATATATTTTAAAAGTGTGTTTGGATCTCATACACCATAGAAAAGATATTTTAAATGTACAGATGGATGTGTCTGTGTAAAGCACTGAAAAAAAAAAAAAGTAGTATGTTGTTCTGGTCACCCATGCTCAAGAAAGATTAATTTAAACTGTGAAACAGGTGTAGAGAATTGCTGCTAGGATGATTAGGAGAATCTGTATTATGAGAGCAGATTAAAAGAGTATGGTTCACTTGTCCTAGCAAAATAAAGGTTGAGAAGGGGATATATGTTAATCTTTATAAATACAGTCAGAGGATAAATGCTATGAAAGAGGAGGAATTATTTAAGTTTCAGGATAATCCTTACAACATCCACTAGGTATAAATTGGTCATTATTAAATGACTGAGACTGGAAGTAAAAAAATGGGTGTGGAGGGTGGTTGCTTGGTTTGTTTTTTTCTTTATTTTCTGGAGAGATGTTTAATTGTGAAATGACTGTTGAAATGCTATTGAAATGCAAGTTTGATAAATTCATAGAATGGTTGGTTAAACAATATAGGAGTAGTGCCAGGCAGCTGCAGATGTTTGCTGTGATGATATCCCCAAAATGAAGGTGAAAAAAGATGGTCTATGAGTTAGTCACTTGGTGACTTCAGTCTTGAGACCTGAACTGGTCCATGAAGGAGATCCTGAGTTCCCAGCATCTGTAAAAGACACAACAGCCCAGTCTGTTCTGTGTTCTGCACAGTGTTTATCTCGTAGATCATTAATCACATGTTCCATAAATGAGCAGTATCCTGTAAGGTACGTCCAGCTCCTCTGTTCAACCTCTGACTGCATTTGGGAAGGGCTGAATTTTTTTTAGACAGATTCCTAATGACCATGGTGGGAAGGGAAAAAAAATGAGGGGAATGCTTTTGTCTGACTGTATTGGGTTCATCTGGACATTTTAGTGCTTTTGAAGAAAACCACATCATGGCCAGTGCTTTTTGTCCCTCCTCTTCTCTGCCTTTGCAACAAGGGAGTTTTTGAGGCATTACTCTTAGAATCATTAAATTCTAGAATGGTTTGGGTTGAAAGGGGCCTTAAAGACCATCTGGTTTCAACCCCCCTCCCATGGGCAGGGACATCTTCTGCTAGATCAGGTTGTTCCAAGCCCCATCCAGCCTGGTCTGGAACTCTTCATGGAATAGGATGTCAGCAAGTTCATGGAAGTTGTTGTTTTTTGAAAGCCTGGGCATCCCTCAGAAGACACGTAGAAGTGGTACCAAAGGCTTGATAACCCACAGGGATTTGGGAAAGCATTAGGTGAGATGTGCTTCAATAAAAACTGTCCTCAGGAAAAATGTTTGAGTCTTGTGGCTCTCTAGGCAGCCTTCTCTATTTTGCCTCAGTTTACTTTTGCTCACTGAAGCATTTGGATAAAGTTATTCCATTGAGCTCATTGGAGTCAGACTGAGTTTATTTTAACTTTCTTATTTTGATGAGTCTGTAGGGCTCTCTCACTTTCATCCTTGTGTAGAGTAGTTTTAATACTAAAACTGCCTCAGTCTGTGCTAGAAGCAAATGGAGGACAGAAAGAACTTTTTATGCAGTGATTCCTTTCAGTGGCTGAAATTTTATCTGTCCTTCCTCAAACTCCATCGCACGACTTTTGGATTTGGAGTTCACTTGTGTTATCTGCCATCTGAGCTTGAATTACCCATCTTGAATGATGTGACTATATATGGAAAAGAGAGGATTTGACCCTTTTTGGGTGCCTAAACTGTTGTCTTTTTGTTGCCAATAAATGGAGGGATCAGCTGACAGGATTCCTGGTAAACAAGTCACAGTAAAAATTTTTTTAAAATATTAAAAAATACTAAAAGGTAAAAAATTTTCCTTTTTTTTTGTTTTCTAGTGAGACCTTGTGTGAGATCCATAAAGTTGCCTGATATCAGGACATATTTATGATACTAAACCAGTGTATCTCTGGTTCTGGAAACAGCTGAGCTCTTTTCAGCGGTACCCAGTGCTGGACTTGTCAGCACATCTATACGTTGGCGACTTATTATTCTGCGAGCATCACTTCATTTGGGCTGGCAATAAGTCCTGTTCAGTCATTGTGCTGCAGAGGAATGTTTAAAGCTGCGATGTGCATTGGAGTCTGTTTGTTTGCAGCAGCTGATTTGCCTAAGCTTTGATGCGCAGTCACTTTCTGACATTTGTGTATTTCAGCAGTGAACAATGTAAACTCATTTTCTGAGCACTTTGATTACTTGCACATAGCAGTGCCCATGGCATGTGACAGAGAAGAGCACTCTATCCACTAATCAGATAGATATGCTTCAAGCGTATTTACACAAAATAATGAAAACAGCTGTTAGATACCTTTAAACTTGAGTGTGTTTTGTTATTAATCTACTAGCCCGTACACATGACACTATAATTCTTCGCTCACTCAAGTTGCCTTTAATGACACAGTAATAAAACGGAGAGGGATGAAAGTAATGGAATTGTAGAATGTAATGCCTCAATTGTTCTACAGTGTCTTCCTTTTTGCCAAAATAAACCACAATTAGGTCCATATGGTGTTTTGAAGTTTTCAAGCAATGACCCTAATAAAAAGTAATGAATTTCTGACAAAAGAAAGCATGGTGCTCTTTTAAGCAGATATCTTCGCTATTGATCTAGTTATGATTGCAGACTGATATGCTAATAGAAGAAGAAAGGTTCAACGTGCCTGGTACAAGCACTTTCATTTGTGGTTTATTTTATTCTTATGAAATTCAGATTGAAAAGGTAGAAACATGTTGTAATCCATCAGTTATGACTCCCTTTTAAAAGACCTACTATAAAGAAAACAAATGGATTTTCCTTGAGGAAAAAATGGATAGCATTTGTTAACTTGGAATGCCTAAAGTGAATGCTAACTAGGAGGATGCCTTGCGATGATGAAGATGCTTTGTTTGGGTACGTGAAATTTGACTTGAGCATTTGGTTGTCTTCAGAGGTCCAAGCTCTGGTATTTACTTTTCTCTCTTTTAACCTTTTCGTGGGGGAATTGGTCTGATATTCCTGTTCACCTAGAAAATCAAAGTATCCACAGAGCAGTTGTTGGGTAAGTGGAGATACTCAAACACAATGACTTGGGAGGATGTGCAGCTCATCCTCCTGCATAGCTGTGGGCAACCAATAAACAGGTTTGATGTGTCAGCATTATTCCAGTGCAGTAATAGGGATGCCTGAAGCTGGGGCAACATCATTGTAATAAAGAGAGAAGGAAGGTTCTGGAAGCAGATAGGAGGAGGAGAAAATAAATGGCTGATTTGATGAACCTTCACTGCTGGTGGTTGTTGAATGAGCGTTCATCCCACATACACACAGTCCTGAATTCCTCAGTTGAAAGCATCTGCTGGATAATGTGTGTTATTGGCACTATTTCACTCCAGGAAGAGTAGCTGAGGCCTGTAGTCTTACAATGTGAAACTATTCCAAGCCAATCTACCTTGTCTGGCATTATTCACCACTAGAAACTGTCTTGGAGTGGCTCCGCCATGGTGAGTTAGGAGTCCAGTTATTTAATGGGCTAATTTCTCTCTTGTATGTTGTCTATCTATTGAGCTGCCTTTCAGACTTCCCACTCCACTCTCAACTACTGAACCTTTGGAAGATAACTGAATTTTGGCCTCAACAACCCGTGCCATTTTTCATTCATGGTTTGCTACCTTCCACATTGATAATTTCTCCATCTCTTAATGTATCACACGCTCTTGGGTGGTGACTTCGTTAATTTTAATAGAAAAGAGTCTTGTTCATGGGTAGAACTTTGTTCTCCTCAAGGTATCTTACTTTTATAAGCAAGGTAAGCAAGTTCATAGACTCACAGAATGGTGGTTGAAAGGCACTCAAAAGATCATCTCATTTCATCCCCCTGCCATGGGCAGGGACACCTTCCACTGACCAGGTTGCTCAATTGCTGTTTATTCCACGACTTTTCTTTATGAAAATACTCTGGTTTAATTTCTTACATTCTTATGCTGTCTTCCTTGAGATGTGGATGATTAATTTGCTTTATTGCAGTTATGTTTAATAGCATAGTGTTTTTATTTACTGGATAAAAGTGTCCCAAATATTCTCAGTCGTATATTATTTATGCTTTCATTTGCATTATGATAATACCAGGTGCATCCTGGTTCTTTCCAACACGTGAAAATAATGCAGCCAGTATTTTAGAAGCATTTATTAGCAAAAAGATAATAAACCAAGGTTTCTGATGCTTAATATAAGAGCACATATGGACAGTTCTGTAGGTGACTAAATGCAGTCATGTAGATTTTCTCAATCTGTGTGTTTGCAAGACCAGCTCCTTAATGAACAGTCATTATTATTGCAGAACTCTTAGTAGTAGGCCAAAATATTGCATTACAGATCTCATGTAAAATTTTCAATCCTTCATGCAAATGTTTCCTACTTTTCGACCTGCTTATATATAATGGGGTTTTTTTAGAGGTGTACCATGACTTTTATTTAATTTCTTCTGGTATTTTTGATACATTCAAGCTCCTGTAAGAAAATGTCCATTACTGTGTGGCGATGAGAGATGGTGATTTTTAGCAGTAGATTGAGGGGACAAGTTTAAGGAAACATTTCTTGTACTGTGTTTTTGGAAACACAAGCTGGTTGTAGAGGTTACGTTCAGGGACTAGTACAGAAGCATTTGGGTAAATTGGGATATAAACAAACATCTGTTGCAGGAATGTAGAAATGACATCATAAAGAATGTATGCAAAAACTTAATTGAAAAAGAATGATGCAGAATTGCAGCATGACTTTAAGTCTGAATTGATTTTTGCCTTCAGAGTGAAAGGGGGATTTTTGTGCAACATTCCAATACTATAAAGTATTTAAAATGTAATGTCCTATTAACGTCCCTAAAATGTAGACTCTGGGTCATCCAATAAGAATAGTAGTTACAGTAATACAGTATATGTAATATGCAATTATCTTGACAATAGTTTTATTTTTTCAACAATTTTGTCATAAAAGTGCAGTAAGATACAATGAATTTGATTCATTTTGTGTGTGTGAATCATTTAATAGGCCATTACATCTACTATATTAGACTCCATTCTCCTTTCAGAGCTTTTCATTATAAGCCTGTCTTTAATGGAAAGAAGTTTAACCTTCCCTCCCAGATAGATTGAACCCCATAACAGTGTAAACATTCTCATTATAAAATAAAATCCCCTTCCCCAAGGGCAGCACTATAATTATGTTGCAGAGTGTTGTACAAATGTTTCTCTTAAAAAATGTTGTCTCATTCTTGTCCTCAAGTTTTTATCATTTTCATTTATGAAGGGAATCAATAACGCTTTAAAATTGTAATTTAATAAAATAAATATGATCTGATTATTTTTTAATTTTTTGAAGTTATTTTAATCAAGTTTGAGAAGAAGTCATCAGTAAAATTGCTGTTGATTTATAAATAGGATAATTAGAGGCTTTCCTCCTAAGTACTGTTCACTGGCATTGTGGCTGTTTTTATTGCCTAGTCAAACCTCTTCATTCAATTTTAAAATTGCCTTTTGAATGAACTGTGCTATGAGCTTGCCAAATAGTGTCACCATTAATACCTTGCCTCCTCTATTTCATTGTCCAGTCTGTAAATGCACAATAAATTGTTTGATAAGGAGGTCAATGAGGTTGTAGTAGTTTTTAAGTGAATTACGGCCGAGCGTTTCAGATTATGTCACACTCTTATTGTAGCGCTGGGCGTAAAAGGTGGTGATACACTATGTGGTAGATCATTTGGTGGTGTTGCTCCAGGACTAGACACAAATCAAGAAGAGCATGTTCTCTACTACTCTCTATGTAGAGAATAGATTTTAAAAATGCACCTTATTAATCCAATCACAATTCTGTAGCGTGTCCCTTAGTTCAATTAAGAAAACTCTCAGTAGCAGGTGCACAACACAAGGATGGGTTAGGACAAAGATATTTGCAGGCAGGAGACTGTTTCACTGCTTTGGTTATTGAAAAGCTGATACAGCATTTCTGGAAGGTCCTACAGCATCTCTACCCAGCATTCTGAATGTTTATATCTCATACCTCATCAGGAATTTGGTGGCAATTGGGTTTTCTTGGACGTATGAGGAGTGGCTGAGGGAGAAAAGGAGGCTCAGGGGAGACTTTATTGTGCTCTACAACTCCCTGACAGGAGGGTGCAACCAGGTGAGGGTTGGGCTCTTCCCTCTGGTAATAAGTGACAGGATGAGAGGAAGCAGAATCAAGTTGCATCAGGAAAGGTTTGGGTTGCATATTTGGGAAAATTTCTTCATGCAAAGGGCTGTCCAGCACTGACATAGGCTGCCCAGGGCAGTGGTGGGGTCCTCATCCCTGGAGGGATTTAAAAGCCAGGTGGGGATATGGGTGGCTTTGGCATTGCTGTGGAAATGGTTGGGCTCAATGACCGTAGAGGGCTTTTCCGACCTAAATGATTCAGTGATTCCATGATTCTGGAGAATGGTGCCAGATTGGTGTCACCATTCCAGCAGTTCCCTGTACTGATGCATCACCCTCACTCAACCCTGCTCTGCGTCGGGAGCTGCTCCGTGCCCAGGCTGGGACTCCCACCCAGGCACGTCTCTCCCCCAGCGCGTGAGCGGTTCTGAAATAGAAACGTAAAAGGCGAAAGTAAGAAACTTTGTGCTTGTTGAGTCTAAAAGAAAGTCTGTTTGTGTGTGTCTCTCCCTTTGTAACAGAAGGAATGTTTCTTATGTTTCTGTCTTCAGACAGTTGGCACACATTTCATCTCAGCAGCTGCTTTCTCTTAAAGTGCAGTAGAGTGTAGGACTGTAGTGACACTAGCATTAATACTTCACATTCTGCTATCATATGCTGTCACTGTGAAATATGGATCTAGGTTACATGTGTTTGCAGACTTTGTACTGCTGAATTATGAAAGCTGACTCCGTTGGAGGATTGTGTTGTATTCAGAGACTGTGAACTGAACAATAAATGAATGCAGGCAGAGACTTGCAGTCATAAGCAGTATCCTCCTTTTTGGCCTAATTGAGACAATAGCTTTAAAATGCAGAATTGCCAAATAAAACTTCACTGTTGACTTAGGTAAATATATTTGGCAGGCATTTAAATATGTCTCTCCATGGGCACCTTTTAGTTGTTATCCTCAACCTTGTTTAAATATTATTTTTAAATCTTGTTCTTCTGAATGGGATGAATTACTGCAGATGAATAAAGTGGATTACAAAAAGCACTACTGGTGCATGCCAGAAGAAATTGTTGGGAACATTTAGTTATTTTGTTATCAAGAATTAGTGTGTACCCATAAATATAACTCTGCAATTCTTTTTACATGTCTGGATTGCTATATGAGAGGTGAGGAGCTGCACTTTATTTATTTCTAAATGTGTAAAGTTAATACAGATGTAAATACAAGCTAAAATGTCAGGAATCATTTCACATGGGAACATCGGGGAACCTGCTGAAGTCACCTGAGGCTGGGCAGTATCTAAAGGGTGAGCAAAGCTGCTGGAAAGGAGAATATTGGAAATATTTTTAAATGAAAGCTCAGCATAAGAAGTTACTGGGGAACCTGCAAGAAGGTCTTAATAGAGGTTCATGTACACAATTATTGTGCTGGAAACGTTAATCAGTGTATTAAACTCGGATTTCTTTGGTGCCTGAAGGTCTGCCAGCTAATTATTTTATTTCTTTAAACCAGGTATCCATAATTTCAGTGATAGTGTCACTGATATGACTACACACTGACAGTTAAACTTGATTTTCCATGTGCAACCACTGATGGTCAGGAATCAAACCCAGGTGCAGAAATCTGGCATCCAGTGTAACACCCTCCATTTATTTTCAGTTTTTACCTTTGAATATCAGTGTGTACAAAAGGATGGAGTGAACAAACAAAACATACATACATGCATATTTATATATGTAGGTAGCATTAGGTTACATAGATGGTAAATGGCCTTTAAACTTCCCCTTGAGAAGCTTCCAGTGTCAAAAAACCATAAATCAGCACCTTTACCATGAATGGTCTGACGCTCAGAATAATGTTAGAAGGGCTTTGGACAGTGTGGAAAAAAATGTTTGATCTTACTGAGCTTGCTGGTGTATTTTAGTGCTTTGCATGCGTGGGGTTTGTATCATCTACCCACAGAATGTGATGTGAAGTGGTTGCTGTCACAGCTCTTCCCGTGTTAGTTTTGATGGTTCTTTTTTATCTGATTCTTAAGTGGGAAGGTGGGGTTGTATCCTCTCTCACCAGTGCTGTTCCTGTGCTTCCCATAACAACCTTTCTATTGTCACCTCATCCCCTGACTTCTTTTAACTTGCATCCAGGTTCATGTTAAGTTTAAATGTGCTCGTCAAGGATTGTCCTAGACTCGAAACCACGCACTTCTGATTCTGTGATCTAACAGGGCATTGTTCAGCTGGTTGGAAAGAGGCAAAACACATAAACAATTTCAACAACAGAATTTAACCTGTTAATGAGACATGCTGGAGGTAATATCTCTGTGTTCTCTCAGAACCCCGGCTATGTGCATAATAAATCATGATGGTTTTTAGGTGCTCACTCATTTTTGGGGCAGCAGGCAGCTGTATCATCACTCTTCTCTTCTTTGCCTGTCTTCTCATAGCCATTGAGGGTTTTTTATTCTGTAGAAACTTTGCTGTAGTGAGGTTTATTTTTTAATATAGGGGAAATAAAATGCTAATAAATTTCAAATTTTCAATCATCTGCATCTATTTTCCTGTCAATGTGAAAATAATTTTCTTAACCTGACAGATCTGTGGCTTTTTCTTATTCAAAAGAATGAGAATTAATATGTCGATGTTCTCATAAACAAGACCATTTTGTAGTTCATTGCTTTTATTCATCTTTCTAAAATATTCCTGTATTTGTCAAAATATTTCTGTGGCATGTGACAGAAGAACCATCAGTGGAAACAGGATGAACATCATCATTTTTCTGAAGTTTTTGGTGTCTATTTGTAGAATATTGAGTAAATCTACTATTACATGTATAGAAAACTCCCCTGGGGTGGATTATTGCACTGGTTAGAAGACAGAGTTGATGTACTCCACCTCTAATTGATATGGTCTCATAGTTAAATTGCACAGCTTTTAGAATAATAGTCATAGCAGCATTTACCAGCAAAAAAAAATTGTCACTTTTCTGTGGGATGATGGTGCAACAATTACACCTAAGTTATACCTGCATGGGGGAATGGCCTTAAGATGAAGGAGGCAGATTTAGATTAGATCTCAGGAAGGAATTCTAAGGGTGGAACAGGATGAACTTTAATGTCCCTTCCAACCCAGAGCATTTGGTGATTCTAAGTGACATTATTTATCAGGACTTTTCAGCAGGGAGCAGTTCCTTTGGTTTAATACACTTAAGCTGTGTAATTCTATGCATTTTATAATATTAATTGGAGAAACCATAGAAGCACCATGACAGCCTGAATCATTTCTCTGGCATCTACCTGCTGGTCAGCTGTTCCTCTACTGGAGTTTGTGTTGTGACTTCTCTTTAGTCACCAACTTTACAACAGAACAACAGTGAAGATGCAGAAATGCTGCAGGTCATGCAGAGTTCTTCTGGCTGAGGGAGGGGATAAATGAGGAACTGAGTGAGATTGAGGGCTCTGGGACTGTGGATGTTGATTGGGATGTGTCCTCAGAGCTGCCTACATACTGCCACTATTAATGGCAGAATATGCTACAAATACACCACGAGGCAGCAATGTACAGTTGAGACGTAGGAAGTAAGAGCTTGCCTTGTGATGGAAACCAATAGAGCTATTTGAACATGCCTGTGGAAGGAGGTGGTTGTGGGTTTTTCTACCTTTGAGATTTTCTGGCAGATTTATACTGCTGCTGGCTGCTTTCTGACCCCTCCCAGGGTGCTGGACCTTCCATGTCTGACTGGGAGGTGCTGGTCTTCATCAAGCCACATAAATGTAAAGATCCTCAGTGCCTTTAATCATCAGAAGTATCCTCAGAGCTAATCTAGCATGCAGTTTTTCAGAGATTACTGTGTAATGCTCCAGAGACGTGATGAGTGAAGTTCTCAAGCCCCAAAGGACTGAACTATGAAACCACATTTCTAAATAGATTACCAGTATTTGTCATCAGCTGGTTTCCTACGAAGGATTGAGCAGCAGTCCTTTACACATGTGTGCTCATGCATGCCTGTATGTGCACACGCTCTTCAGCCTGTGGGAACCCAGTGTGCTCAGTTGTTTTATTTACTCATCATCAAGATCTTCACATTTCAAATGGGACCTATTTCTGGGGCAATCTAAGCCAAAGATTGAGTTTTTGAGACAGAGTTTATTTTTTCCTTTCCCTGCCCCCATTAGGGGCTCATGGTCATGGGGGAAGCTCCTCAAATGCACAGACTGTTGAGATAGTTCAGAAGAATTGAGCCATAGTGTCCAAGTCAGTACCAAAGTCAATTATTTAGGCAGGTTTATCAGCAAAGTGGATAAAGAAAGGAATCCCTGTGTTATTCTCCTCACTCATCAGTTCACAAGGCAGCAACACATGTATTTTGTGCCTTCCATAGGAATCCTAAATTTCTTTTAAAATCCCAACCACACAGAGACATTTTTCAACCCATGTTGGTGCTCCTACATCAGAATCCTGCTTAGGTCAGTCCCAGAAAGGCACCTGTATTCTTCAAATAAAGGTTTGTGTTACAGGCTCTGCTGTGTCCAACAAGCATTTATTTTTTAAACTTTTTAAAATACAACCAGAAAATGGGGCCTTTATAATGCAGACTTAAAGGACCTTTCCAGCACAACTGGGGTAAGTCCATTAAGCACATGAAAGTGTTTTAACTATGACATGGATTCCTTAATCCTGAAAAATAAGCATCTGATTCTGACAGACCCCATTTTATTGATGAAGCCACATTGCCAAAGAGATGCAGCATTTGTGAGTTGCCTTAGTTGAGTAGCAAGTGTGCCATAAATCTTTTAACCAAAAAAACAGTATAATATTGGGCTGAATACAGAGATTTTTCATTTTTTATACAGCTCAGAGATCTTTCTTTCCTTATGACTGCAATCTGTTCCCTGTGAGGTATTTGGATGCAGAAGGCTCAGAGATTGTTTCTCAATGGTTTCTTTGGGAAACCATGGTTTGTCACCAGATCTTCATCTGACTTAAAGATCTGCAGTTCCTGTAAGCCAGTTATAGCAATTTATAAACATCTGAGCAGTTTATATCATCTGAGAATCTGATTTCTTCTTGCAGCCATGAAACACTATCCATAGACTTAAAAATGGAAAATTTGTTCCTCAGTTTTTCCAATGCCATGTGTTGGTGTCGTCAATATCACAGGAATAATCAAGGACAATTTTTCCCCTCTGTAATTTGAAATGAAAGCTGCTGAATGACAGGCATGCAGGATAGTTTCAGAAGTAATGTTGAAACTTAACTTTGGTAAATGGCAAGTAGGACAAATGTGCAGTTATTATCTAGTTAATTAAATGGTTCATAAGAGTCAAAGTGTTTGAAATACATCATAAAATACAGGAGGTCAGAAACTTAAGAAACCTAGTAATTTAAATCAGTATTGAATAATAGGTAAATGAGGGTTGTCTTTTAAGGCACTCAGTCAAAAAATCCTCCTTACAGAAGGATTGTACCTCAAATGTGAAAGGAGACTTGAAAAAGAGCCAGCAGAAAGAAAAAGCGATTTATTTCTTTTTTTCCACACAAGGTCTGCAATTTCTGTTGCCCTGCGATGCATAAAGGAAACTTGGAGAAAAGTTTTTTTTTATGATACTCATTTCTTTTTCATATTTTCAAGGCTTTTTTTAATCTTGACGATTGTAAAATGTTTAGGCTGTTCCCACCCAAACACACACAGGGAAGACCAGTGTGTGTTAAAGCATGTTCATCTCCTGCACTAGACTGTCAAGGGGTATTGAGACAAAGAGGCAAATCTGTCATCTGACTTGTTCGTATTTATGAGCTGAACAAGATCAACACTGGTTAATAAAGTGAACCCAAGGCAGACCTCACCAAAGAGCAGCTCTGCACTCAGTTACTCAGTTTTCACATTCTTTTTCTTGTGATAACACGGTCATTTCACTCCAGCTCCCCAGTCACCATGCATCCTCCTAGGACAGACAAGACCTGAATTTCTAATGTGAAGAAGCATGATCCAAGCATGCTGTACATTAGAGGCAATAAAAAAGAAACAAACCTGCCATTGCTTTTTAAATTTTCTGTGTACCTTTAACTTTTAAAAGAAAACTTTGACTATTTACAGAGTTTTAAAGATAAGCTGCGTGGAGGCGTCGCCTTTAGAGATTTAGATTATTTTCTTTTCTTTGTAGCATTCCTGTTCCTCCATGAGATGTTGCTGCATTTGTTTTGATTTTCTTATATGTGTGATTTACCTCTGGAACTACATTTGGAGGTGGAATGCCAGTGTTGTTGTAGCAAGATGGTGTCTGAGTTTTCAAATATGTATGAAAATTGCTGTCTAAGTCATCACAAGAAGAATGTTTTATAGCTGGATGCATCAAAAATGATTATGCAAAATTTCAGTGGTTATTAAATAGAGAATGACCAAGAGCAGTGACTTATTCAAAGGTCTGGTTTAAATCAGGGCTCCATTTAAATAAATACAAATAGTGAAAAGGATGAGAAGAGCAGCTAACGAGAAAAGTACTCTTGAATACACAGTAATATTCAAGGATGTTTTTCAATGGTATAGGTTTGAAACTTAAAAGAAGCTCGTGTGTCTTCAGAGGGATTAAGTTTCACTACGCGTTGCCAGCGCTATTGTATTAGTGCAGTCGGCTACAACAAACGTATCCTGTGGTGATACGTAGTACAGAGAATCACCTTTTATCTCCCACTGAAAAATAAGCTCCAGCCCAAGCATCAGCAGCTCTGTGAACTCTGCTGGCGTATTTGATACCTCAATGTTTGATTTCAGACTCAAAGAATAGATGGAGGTGTCTCTGGCAGCGCTAATGCAGAACCTTCTTCACGTTCAGCTGAGTGTGCATCTGGGCACTGTGTGACTCTCTTCTCCTGTATTTAACTACATGGCAAAGGCCTTATTCATTCTGCTCCACAAGAGCCAGCCAGGAGAGTGAACACACAGTCTTTAGAGCCCAGAAAAGCCCTTCAGAAGTCAGTGCTCTCTGTGCTGTCAAGAGGCAGCTTGAGGACCTACCTGGATCATTATGCTCATTTTCATCCAGGCAGGACAGGCAGTGTGCAGTTGATTTAAGAAATGGCTCTTCCCAAGCCACAGAGACATGCAGCTGTATGGTGAGGTGGCCACCACAGCACGACACAGTCATTGGGTGATTTTCCCTTTGGCTCAGACCCTGCTCATTGGTCCCGTGTCCATCAATTCCAGAGTATGGGGCTGGAATTGCAGTTACAGATGTGTAATTGAATATTGGAGGGTGCAGAGGCTCATTGTTAGACTGGGTACAACTCTTTTCCTTGAGATCTTCACCTTCCCAGCTTCCATTAGCTCTCCACCAAAACCCATCCAGAACTCCCAAATCCGTTCTCATTTGTTGGAATCAAGTCCAGCTACGTTGCTGGCTGTGTCTGCCATCCTATCCCCTTGCTCCTACTGCTCTTCTCTGTGGAAATCAGTTTGCTTTTCTCTTGGGAAAACACATGAAAAAATGATGGAAAGTAGACACAGGTCCGTTGTGGTGGAGAGCTGTCAGAGGTAGAAGAGGATGTTGCAAGCTCTTCCTGTTTCTAGTTGCTAATGTAAATCTTTTCCATTTTTGGTGAATGCAGCTCTTTCATGAGTGCCCAGTTCAAAAGAAGAGGAGCTGGTTGGGTTTTTTTAACCCCAAACTACGTACTAAAAGATCTTTTAAGCACCTCTGACAGGTGAGGTTTATGGTGCTTTGTTAGTGTCTGTTAGATCAGGAGACCCATTAGTATGCTAGTCCTGCTTTTTCAGGAACTTAATGACAGGTATGGCTGTACATTCCAAGACTTGCATCCCAAACACAAGTTTATAAGGTCTGTTGTCTGTTACAAAAATATCGTGTGCCCATATCCCTTGTTTAAAATGCTAAAATATTTTTAATACTTTATAAATATTTTGTGTTCATTAGGAGACCTTTGGCTGTTAAAGGAAGCTTTACTGAGTGGAGCTAAATTTGATATTCTCATGCCTTGTGGTGATGATAGCAATGCAGAAGCATAAAATATTGAGAGTAAAAAATACCTCATCTTAGTCTTGTGGGCTGTTCTGGACATAATTGTCCAAAAGAACAAAAAGGGAAATGAAGCACATTAGTAAAAACAGCATTGAAAAGTTTTTTGAACTCTTTTCTGATTGTTGTATTTGGTGGAGATGAAGCTGTAAGGAGAGGGATTCTGTGGGGTTTTATACTCCAATATCTCAGTATGACAGGAGGTGAACACTGTCCTTTTGCATTAAGTGTATTTCCAAACATTTGGCAACTCCTGAGAATATGTAAGAAAAGCTGTGCTCTTTTATGAACTCAAATAAGCTGTAAAATTAAATATTACTTTTACCAGTATCGTTATTTTCTTGGCAGAGTAAACCGGTTACTTCAGTCCAAGAGTAGCTGCTCTAAATGGAGGAATTCAGATTTATTCCCGCAAAGAGCAACAGATAGACTTTTCCTTGGGCAAATGGGAAGGAGCATCAACCTCTCTACATCAGCAGTGGGGAGAAGGAAGAAAGTGGTTGCAAAAAGGGGTTCTTTGCCAATTCTTAGTGAATGCAGTGCATATCTGTAGAGAAGCCCTCACTGGTAGAGCAACCTTTGGCTGCAGATTGAAAAATTGGAACTTGTGGAGGAAAAAGGGTTAAAAAGGATGAATATGTTTGCACCGTAATGGGAGAACTATTTCTGTAATAGTATCAAAGATAAACCAGTGTATTATGAACACTAAATGATAAAGGGTGATAATATGCCATTCTTGAGACTTCTTGGCTCTTACCTAACACATCAGAAAGTGATTGTTGAATTTTAAATAGCCATACAAATGGATGACATAGAAATTTAACTTTGCTTTGACCTTATTCTAATTCACAAGATGACTGCAAAATGACTTTGTTACATCTGAATGTATGCTGGATGCTAAATCACTCCAGAGTATAAAATCTTTGTTTTGGCATAATGTTGATGCATAAACATTTGTACCCCATACTAACCCTATAAACATCACAATCCATCAGTACAATTACAAAAAAGATTGTTTGTTTTCACACTTAAAGCAGACATGAAATAGAGTGTCCTTAACTTAATCACCACCTTGATTTACCACATTTGCATATATTTGCATATTAATTGGACTACAGATTAAAATTGGTTTTGTAATTTTAATTAAGTGTCCACAAAGGTAAATGATTAGAACTGTTTAAAATACATTCTGACATAAATAGCAGTAAAAGCTTTTGTGATGATGTTTTTGTGGAATTACATTCAGAAAGTGGCCTTTTTATGATAGTAATTTTAATCTTAAATAGAATTATACAGTCAAACAGAACTGTGGATTCATAATCATTTTTTCAAGATTCATTTAATATTTTGCTGATTTGCAGCACTTGATGAAAATGTACTGTAGGTTTAGTTGATTGCAAAATTGGGCCTGTAGAGCTGATAAACTGAGGGTTTAAACCCTCAGTCTTTATATTCGCCTTACACATTTCAAATGTATTATGTATCCATATGTAGACAAGGGCTGGGTTTTTTTTCAAGTTGAGAAATATAAAAGCTGTCAGTAATGGATGATCTATCATGTGAAGATGTAATCACCTCCATGGCCCATCTTCCTTCAGCAGAGATGGTGAAGCACAGGACGTTTCAAAGCCTTTTCCATAAATCACTGCAGGTAATAGAGGAATCATTCTTGGTTTTGTCAAGGGAGGATGAACCTTAGAGGTAAAGCTGTGCTGTGAGGATTGCTCTGCTGGAGTCAGGGGGTGTTGATACCTGACCAAGGATGTCAACTGGACCAAAATGTCAGACTAAACTTAATAAAACCAGAGTATTTGTGGTTAGAAGGGCACTAGGAACTGGGTTCTTAATGCACCTCTCAGCCTGCCTGTTCCTTTGGGGACCAATTCATGCTTCCTTCCAACGCTTAACAGAGCGCCAGTAAGGACAGGTTGTTAGCCTGGATTGCCAAGGTGAGTTTTGCCCTCCTAATGAATTGGTAAAAGGTTTTTTATTGTATTCCATAACTTTTCAGTTGGTGAGCAGCAGGCATTCATTAGGCATTGGACCATCTTTTAGTGATAAATAAAATATCCAGTTTATGTTTTACAGTGTTAGTTTACTGCTCGGCTTATAAGACAAAATAATAAAGTAGCTGTTGGTTTTGGTTTGGGAGCAGATTTGGTGAGTGCAGCTTTAGAAGAAACAATATTTAACTTTGAAGTTAGTAGAATTTAACAGTATAGAAGCTTTGCCTACTTTTAAGAAAATGTTGGTGAGAAGTCAGTAATGAATTCACATTAGGCTCTTTTCTAATTTTCTTCATAGTTTTGAGCTGTTTGTAAGATTTACGCTGTTCCTAATTTCACGTAGTTTATGTTCTGTGTTTGAACCCTGGCCATTTACTACCTTACTGTCTCCTCAGTGTACATTAGGGAGAAAGAAATTGAGAAACAGTATACTTGGGTCTCGTCATGCTTCACTGATTTGAAATAATTTTCCTGTTAATGGCGTATTTAATATTTCGTTTTCCTCCTATCCGTGGTAATGCTTTCAAGTGAGAGTAATAAAACTTTTGGAGCGTTCCTGTCTGGGAGAGGTGACATCGTTTTTTGTGTTGTATTTAAACTCCAGCCTAAGTAGGCAGAGTAAATTGCAAGTCAGATCCACTGGGCTAATAATATATCAGAAAACAGATTTGTTATCATGCTCTTACATAAAGTACAATTATTTCTCAATCTGATATTATTTAGTGTCTGTTAAATATTATTCCTTATGTGATTTTAGATTTCTGTGTATGTAGTGACTAATTTCAGTGTCAAACTGGTTTAGGTTCCTCATCTTAGGAGCATTGCAAAACTCATTTTAAAAGCCAGATCCAAAACTCAGTCAATGCATGAATTCCTTGTGTTAAGGCTCAAATTAGTATTAATTGAAGCTGTGGCCTGGGTGAGAACTGCTGGTAGATTAAATCTGTAAAAAGAGCTGTGATAATATTAGTTAAAAAAAAAAAAAAGCAAAAGAATAGAACAGTCATTGAATGAAGCATCAAGGAACAAACCTGCCAGACAAGTGCCATTGTGATTTTTCAAATGGGCATGTAAGCTCGATGTCTCGTTAGATTAAATTGTTATGGATGTCCATCCATCTGTGGAAAAGATGGTTATTTCTAGTTAGAGCATTGCCTTCCCTTTCTGATGCGTATCTCGCTAATACCAATCATCCCAGTGTCACCTGAGGATCAGAAAGCTGAAATGCACATCATCTGCAACTGTTTTGGGGACGTTGTTTGAAAGTTGAACCTCGTTTTCAATCCAGCTTCATTCCTACCATAATTGTATTATGGAAACTCAATCATCCCTGAATTCGGGGAGCCAGCTTTGAAGTGGCTGGTATCAAATTTTTTTTTTTGAGATCTGCTTAAATTTAAAAATAAATAAATAAAATTAAGGGCTTAAGCACTGTCGGTTTTTAATGAGACTTGAACTTCTAAGTGCTTAAGTCCATTTTGAAGCTGGAAATAAGGCTCTGAGGATACTTGGTTCTTTAGAGTTCGGTTTAGACACCTGATCCTACATCATCTTTCTTTGAGAAGAAAAGCGTTGGAAAATGTGTTTCTCTGAAGAGACTGGTTTTAAAAGTAGATCTATTCCTAAAAAAACCCAGACTGGTTACTTGCTTGAAAAATCATTTTTCTCTGCCTCTTCAACCCAGTAAAAACCAGATAGTTTGAAAACACCTATTTGAGGGCCAGCACACCTGTCTCATTCAGGAAGGAGCTGTTACTATGTTAAACTATTTCCTTCTCATTGCAGGCCAACAAATTTGGCTCATTATGTGTCTTCTCTCAGTTGTTTGAGACTACAATGCCCATTTGCCCCTCTCTTTTAAATCACTGTTCCAGCAGAAGGTTTTGCATTTTGGATGGGGGGTGTGTCCTATCCACAGTAGTAAGTTGGGAAATGTCATTAAAAGGATCACAGAAACATTTGGTTTGGAAAATCCTTCCAAGATCTTTGAGTCCAACCATTAACTGTGAGAAGATGAGGGCTACTTCAGTTTTCTTTCCACTCAAGAGCTGCATAACTTTGGGCAAAACTCTTCCCCTTCTTCACTTACCCTACGGTTGAAATGGGGCTAATAAGGCTTATAATTTGTATGCTTAGTATGCAAATTGGCAAAGTAAAGCATGCTTAAAAAATGGCCAAGGAACTTGGAAAGCTATTTTTCCTATTAAATCTGAAAAAGAAGAAAGTTGCAAAACGTGGTCATCTAATTGCATCTTCACCAAGCGTGTGGTCTAAGTGCAAATGTGGCTCCAGTGTATAATCCCTTCAGGAAGTCTTATTTTGCCCCAAGAGGAATGGGAGCACACTCAGCAGACTGCAGGAGGATGGGATGCTTGCAGCATTTCTTTGCAGCATAATTGCAGCCTCAATGAACCATGAATCCAGCCTAATTAACATAACTGGAACCACAGCAATCATGCTGCCATTCAATTTAGGTTTGGAACATTCCGGTGGAGTATCAAAATTCTGCTGTTTATTGTTGAGACGCTGTGGAGAAGTGTCCACTTGCTTTCTTGCTGCTGTCTTGGCGAGTTTTTATTATTTCAGGAGAACTAGGGAACTTCAGAAATGGAAGACCATTGGCTTGATGGTTCCATTACTGAATCTACAAGTAACTCTGTATTGCTTCCTGTATAAAGGTACTTAAACTATTTAGTATACTGTAAAACTCAGGATAAAAGTACCAAATTTCCAAGTTAGACATAGGTTCTGAATTGTTATGGATAGCTAATGGCAAATAATTCTGGGACTATTTTGAGTTAAGGACTACATTCCCAGAATATTAAAAATAGTATCTGTTTTCTTTGTAATCACTATACCTAAGAGAAACCTTTTATTAGGAAAAAAATATGGATTCTTGTACTGTGTTGCTCTGTAGAAAATGTGTTTTACTGTTGCTGTTGGTTGTGTTGCAGTAAAATCAGGAAGCCACAGAAGGAGATCAGGTACCACTGGTCTTGGCATTAGGGCAAAAGAACCACCTTTTTGGGCCAGAGAAGCCAAGGGACTGCTGAAAATAGCAGTAGGTGATAAATTGGGCCTGAAGATGGAGGGACAAGGAGGCTTCCTGCATCTCTCGGCCATCAGATGATGGTCCTTAGTGCTGGCACCGAAGCCACTTCTAACTGATGTCACAGCTTGGATGGGTCATTCAGCTTAGAAAAGCCTTATAAGATCATTGAGACCAAATGTGGTCTGGAAATTCCAGAAAAATACTCCAAGGTGGTTTTTTGTTTTGAGAATTCTTTGTCTTGTTTGAGTATTCTTTGATTTGTTGCATTTTCCTTGGATGTACCTTCAGCCCTTTCCACTGATTCAGAAAATTCTGTATTCTTCTTGACTCCCAGACACTGAATTTCCAATTTTTCATCTTTTTTTTTTTTCCTTGATGAAGTTAACTCAGGAAGTGAATTCTTAAACTTTTCACTCTTAAGTATCTGACTATAAATTTATCATTAGGGAATTCAAAGCCTTTTTTAGGGAAGTGGTGGCTTACTTATCTATTTTTTTGCAAGTTGTAACTTAAAATTAACAGTTAATTATAATGAGGTAGGCTATACCCTCTAATTTTGCATTAATCTGTTTTTAACCTTCTGTATATAACTCAGAGCAGTCTACAGACAACATGTATTATTATTATTATTATTGAATAAGAAAGTGAAGAAATCTGACTTTCCACAGTGATTCTTCATCACTCCATGCTCTGAACAAATCCCAGTGGCTGTGGGAGGCTCTGGAAAGTTTTCTGTCATAAATCTGTGTTTTAGGTGTTGGTTAGTCATTCCCAGGAGGCTTAGTACACGTTTTAACTGAGACTCTCCAGTTAAACATTTATTAAAGGCAGGGTCAATCAAAGGGCTGGCTGCAGTCGAGGAAGAGCTGAAGGAAGTGCAGAGAATAGCTCAAGTGGTTGGTTCCTGGAAGAACTGAGTCTGTGATTCATCCCTTTGGAAATGAAGGAGGAGAAAGCAGTGCCAGTTAAATATCACGAAGGGTTATGATAAACATCCAAACGATGGGGAGAGATCGCGGTCTTTCAGCATCTTTATTCCCTGCAGCTGTGATGTGTAAGCTCAGGAAGATGACGGAACATTGATACTTTCAGAGTTCAATAGTCATGCTTGTTACTGAAGGCAGTTACTGAGAATTGACAGAAGAAACTATTTTTGAGGGGAGTTTCCAAGTAGAGATCGTATTTCTAGTTTAGTGTGCAACAAACCCAGGGTATTTGAATGGTTGTCAGATCTGGGGGAAAGACAGAATAACTTCTCTGTGGTAAAATATTGCAAAGGAAATAATCAGTCTGCTTCAGAACCAGTATTTTTTATTGTTTGTAGGTGCAAATTCAAAAGTGACTCAGATCAAATGTGTCAGAAGTAATTTGAGTGTTTGGTATTTTAAATCTAATGGCACTGTTTCCACAAAAACTCCTGGACTCCTGGCTGCTTTTAAAACATTTATATATACTTTTCTGCCTTTTATACAAATTCATGAAATAAGGTCCTTGAAGACACTGAAAAATTTAAGCTGGTCATTCTTGCTGAAGTAAATTGATGAAAAAAATGTTAAGAAAATACATCTGTAGACAAATACAGCCCTTTCCTCTATGCTGTTTGAAGATGTGTTCAGGCTGTTTGAGTGCAAAATAATGGCAATTTTTCACCTCTGATGTCTGTCACTGTGTTATTACTGTGAGGTTATTTTTTTAATGAGTCGGTGCTAGGCACTGAAGCAGTAAATGAAGGAATATTTTAAGGAGAGGTAAATAAAAAAAAAAGCACCCAAAATTTTTCGTGAGGACTTTGTTCCTTGTGCCTCACAGAGGGAGCTTTAGTAGAGATGGCAAACCGGGAAAGCCATGGGTAAATGGGAAAAGAATGATTGAAAACTAAGGGCATGGTGATGACCAGACAGAAAAGGAAGCTGAAATTCTGTTGTTTTGGGGAATGTGACCTACTGCAGTGACTGGTGAGCCCCTTTCAGTAAAGAAATTTTCCTAAGTATCCAACCCAAACCTCCCTTGCCACATCTCCTCTCATCCTTTCACTTTTTACTTGGCAGCAGAGCCCGACCCCCACCTGGCTGCCCCCTCCTGTCAGGGAGTTGTGTAGAGGCAGAAGGTTCCCCCTGAGCCTCCTTTTCTCCAGGCTGAGCCTCCCCAGCCTCAGAAAAATGGGCTCTGAGACATGAGCCCCAAAGCCTCTGGCTCCAGTCTCTGCTCCAAGCAATTTTCTGAGCATCCAAAGGAGCACAAACCCTATTAAAAAAAACAACAACAAAACAGGACTTTGATTAATTTTAAGGTGATTGCCTCTTAAGAGACTCTGAAAATGGGTTTCCAATTAACAATCTAGTTTACATAAAAGGCACATATTGATGAACGCAGTCCATGACTTTTTGCTCAGTCCCATTATTCTCCTCTAATTCATATGCAGAAGCTAAGATTTCCAGTGATCTCACTGTCTACCAAAATCTGAGGGACTTAGAGGTTAATTTTTTTCTCATTTTCTGGTGACAGTTCCATCTTCCCTTTTCTTCACAAAGAACAGTAAAGGAAAAGGAGGAACTTGCTACCAGAAATCACCCAAAGGTACTGATGATCTATCAAGAATTAGCTGGATGCTCTTGTGAGAGCTGGAAATTCCCTAACACTTTTTTGGCATAAAATTCTTCTGAATATCTGACAGCCAGATGTTTTTCCCATTCATATTCCAAATTGTTTTCAATGCCAGATCTCACTGATTGACAAATTTGAGTCGCCCATCCTGCTATGAGCCCTTCTCCTGCAAAATGCAGAATGGTATTAGTACAAACAAGATTGTGAGAATCAAAGGTGATACAGCAGCATAATGAAAGGAAAGCAATGTTCTTTGTGCTTATTCATGTGAACACTGGTGGGACACCTCTTAGATTAATCATACAGCCTTCCTTAAATATATCTGATCATGAACCTTACCTTCAGTCAGAGCCAGTTATATTAGAAGAGCTGATTGCACTCAAATTGTGGAGAGGATTTTTTTTTCCCCCAGAAATTGCTTCTGTAAAAAAAAAAAGGCATATTTTAAGAATTCTGACTTCAGACAAATAATCCAAAATTGATGCTTGATTGAACTAAAGAACCAAACACACTTTATTGCTTGATCAAAATTGTAGTGAAAAATACTACCCTTCTGTTTGAAGGACCTCCTTAAAATATCCCAGTGGTTATTAGTGGTGACTTGAATCAGTTGGAGGTATAGATATATTTGGTATCAGAACAAAAAAGAAACAGTATTTTTAAGCCCCTGAGGTTTAAAGATCACACACTGTTGTTATATTTGATGTGGTACATCAAGCTGTCTGTCCAAACTTCTTCTAAAAGATGAAACTATCTCTTTCCAGTTTGTAGGCTTGCTATAGTATGAGTATATATTAAATTCGTCTATTAATTTATTAATTTGTATGATTTTAAGCCTTCTCTTCTTGGTAAAGCATTTTTTCCTAAATGCATTAACATGAATAAATACCTACATAGAGCTGAAGTTCTTGAGTCCACTTTGAGTGTCACAGTGGGTTGGGTTTTCTATTAGTGAAGGACCTCAGAACATGAAAGTCCAGCTCTGTGCAGGGGCTCAGATTAGATCTGAATGCAAGGAAAAGCAACAAAGGTCCACAGAATATCTGGAATCTGCAAATACTTCCTGTGCTTAACCTACACTTTCGTTGCGTGACTGTAAAGAACAGCAAATCTTTGTTCTTTCCCCTCTCAGTTCCCATTCAGTCAGTTCAGAGACACAGGAGAAAGGTTTTGGGGACCAGAGTCGTTATCAGCCTTCCTACAGTTTGCATCTGCTTCTGTCAACAGTGAGTACATCAAACCCAGGAGCTTACAGCCACTTTTAAACATCAAAAAAGTTTTGTAAAAACATATAAATATATATATATATATACACACACATATATAATTTATATAACATATAAATGAATATGAACAGAGATTATGAGTATGAAGTTACTTTATGCTTTTAAAGTTTAGCTCATATTTGAGTTAGTAAGAGCCAGAGCTCTGTTTTTGGATTCATAAGGGAATTACCTCTGCCTTAGGTAGAGAAAGAGCAAGAGTTTAGCTTGCTAAGATTCCAAAATGTTCAAGTGGGGTTATTAGACTTCTAGAAAGACACAGAATAATTTCCTGAGTTGGAAAGACCCACAAGGGTCATTGAAGTCCAACTCCTGGCCCTGCACAGGACAACCCCAAGTCAGTCAGGCTTATCCATTTATGAAAACCTACCAGGGCATTTCTTGGGTCTGTAATCCAGGAGGTTCCTCTAGTCAGCTTTATTTAATAGAAAGATAAGGAGATCTCAGAAAGGCCTTTCTTATCCTCTGTGCCTGCCAGGAAGGTGTTGGTGGATCTGTGCACGGGTGGGGCTGCTGACCATAGATTCAGTGATGCATATGTAGAGAAGGCTATAGGCCTACAATTACTCGGAGCTGGAAATGTGGAAAGAAAAAGAGTCCATTGCTTCTCAAAGCTCAGCTCATGTGATTTGAATCTGGAATAAGTTAATAGTAGACTAATCCTGTTCGTGGATCATCAGCTGCAGAGGTATTGTCAAAGAGCTTGTGTCCCTATTCACTGGAACACCTGTATGTAAAGCCACGTCGTAATTGTTCAGGCACGCTGAATCAGACTTCTCTGCCTCAAAACAAAATAGAAAATATAAATATATGGAATGTCCCAATCATCATACTTATTCTTTTCCTCATCTCAACAAGGTTGCTATTTTGGCAAACCCTTGTGAAAGCAATCCACTCTTTTCAGCTAAAAGCCATTCATATGGTGACAAACCACTGTTCTTCCCTTTATATCTGTATTCATTCATTTAAACTCCAAAGCTTTCCAGCTTACTTCTTGGATTTATAGCCAGCTGGCTGCTGCGTTTAACATGAACATGTTCTGACTGTGCATGACACGTTTTTATCTCATTTAGCCCGTAATTGTCGTGTTCACTCCAGGCCACAGCTCACCTGTGGGTATTTAGCATTGACTGTGCAAGTTCCCAAAGTCATTTCCACCTCCTCACCTCTGACAATTTGCTGTTATTAAGTAAAAAATAAAGCTCAACCCCAAAACAACCACCCAAAACCCCCTCCTTGGAACAGATTTGGATAAAATGAACATGTTCAAGATGGTGGGCCGTAGCTGAGCCAGCTCCTGCAGGATTAGTGCCCACTTTTTGGCATTTAAAATAAACTTTGGAATGACTTTTTAACACAAGCGCTTTAATAGCAAGTGAGGAGCGGGTGGTAAGGCAGGGAAGGACATATGCACTTCTTTTTTCCTTGATTGCTGATTTTCCCAAAGTTAATCTGATAAGTGATACCTGTGTATTAGCAGATTTCTACAGTCTTAGAAGTCAAAGTCAAAGAAATTCAGTGGAAATGAAATCCTGAAATAGCTGCCCTAAGTTACTGAATCATCAATGAGAAGCTTCCATTCAAAGCATGAATATTAAATTTTGTTAGCATACTTGAGCTTTGTAGGAAATACAATATGTTATTATTTTTTCTTTATGCAACACTGCTGGTTGCTAAAAGCAGCCATAGAACCATTAATTAATAGTAGTAGTCCTGGATAATGTCATAATAAGCAATACAACGTATTAAAGCACATTAATTCTTGCCAGCTATCAAGAGGAACTTTTAGATATTTGAAAGGCCCATTAGGTTTGTTTACATTCTGAGTGGAAGCTGGTATGCTTTGGCAGGGGCTGAAACACACTTTAGTACTTCACTCCAATGGTGTTGAATTTCCTGACTGTCGTGCACAGTCAGTAATATATTGTAACCACTTCAGGACAGAGGGTACAAGCCAGACCAGGGCATTCCCCAAAGCTAGGGTGTCTTTGCTGCCATAAAAATGAAAATAACTGAAATTATATGTAACAGAAGCAATTTTCCACAATGGAAAAGGTGGTCAAGGAATCAAACCCGTGCCTTCAGGTGTATTAACGTAACAGAGCAACAAAAATGTGCTGGGCTATAAATTGCACTAACAATCTGGAAAGGATTTTCCAACTGGAGTTAAGTGTTAATAGTGAAACCTGGGTGCTTTTTCCTTTGATCTCTCCTTGAGCTCATATAGAATAATAGGATCAAAATAAAATGCCATTTATATGAACACCTTGTTCTTTTGATCTCAGCACCAAAAATTCTGTCTGCAGCTACAGCCTAGCAAACAGTGCATCTGCTCCTTTTAGTTGGACCTTCTAGTTATCATAACTTTTAATAAGTGGTGTCACAGCCAATTTTCTGTGCAGTTCATGAACTTAGTCGTCATTTTTGCCCTAAGAATCTTTAACTACACTTTCAGAAGAATTTAGAATGAGGTATACAGGACCTGTTAACTACTAACTTCTGGTTGGTTGTGCATATGCACGTTGAATGTATGATTTAAACATCTGCATGCTGCAATGTTTCAAACTAAAAAGTTAGTTGTTCTAGGAGCACTTGGGCAAAACTGCTGAATTAGTGTTGGCTAGATGAGAGAGAATGTTTGAGGGGGAAGAACATCTGGGGTAATGGTGGTTTTCATAGGTGCTAGGTTCAGGATCCCTGCTTTCTCCATCAGAGAGGTGATGGGCCCTGTGATGTCTGGGTGGTAGCCAAGCTTTTCTCTTCATCACCCATGTCTGCAGGAAAGAGCACAGAAGTATTACACCTGGTAGTTATGGATCCCTTTAGTTTTATGTCGAAGTCAGAGGGTTCATGGATGAACATGAGCACCCTTCAGCTCTTTATTCCCCAGGGCTGATGGTCAGGAACGTTCCTTTGGAAGTCATTGTTGCGAGCACTTAAAGTAAAGGCATTTGCTCATGCTCTTTCAAATCTCTTAGTAAGATTCATTCTTCTCTTTGACTCCCCTGAAGCAGCTGAGCTGTTTATTCTGATGACTAATTGTGATCCCTGCTTTAGTTGTTGTAACCTCCAAGAGCAGAAGAGCTGGGCACGAAGCACTGTGCCAAATGAAAGCAAATAAACCCAAGTCCTGCAGTTCACCAGTGTCGTAACTGCTGCTGCGCAGGAAGAGGGATTAACAAGTGAAGAAACACTAGCTAGGAGAGATCCAGTGGCCAAGCAGAGTCTTGGGTGTCAAATGTCTCTCTCAAGCTTTGCATCCCTCTGTAACTTATATTTAGCTGCTAAAATGGAGTGATAGAAGCAGTCAGCTTGTGAGGAACACTGCTGGGAAAGTGTTCAGGCTCTTGCTGAAATGGCTGCACTTGAGCTTGTGGCACACAAGCTGTCCTCCAGCAAGTTTTTTTGCAGACTTAGTTGGCTCTCTGCACTCTGTCACAAGGCAGGAGTGTTCCAGAGAGCCATAACCATGGCTATAACCTATAACCCCCTTCTTATAAAGTAGTGCAGTGTAATTCATGGTGTGCAATAAAGATGCTGAGCTGGTTTGAGCAGCAGAAGCAGCAAGGATGTGTTTGTGCAGCACTGCACTAGGATTGAGGCATCCTGCTGGGATCAGGTCCCCATGCTAATGCAGCCACTCTGCCTCCAGTCCTTCCCTAAGCAGTACACAACTAATGTAGGGAAGTTTGCTGCTGTAGTTATCCTAAAAGGCAGTATCTGCCCAAATCTTAATTTTAGCAGGTTGTATGTCCCTGTTCATCTTCCACCAGTTCTCATTTCCTATCCCAGAATTCAGACCTACTTTTTTGCATCAATTAAAGGAAGGTTGTGGGACTCTTTGGCCAAGGAGTTCAAAAGCTGCAAAGATGGGTAGTTTTCCTCCCTACAATAGGAATGTGATTGCCCTAGTTCTGTGGTTAGCATTGAAACAAGTCAGCTCTGTCATGAAGTCAGTGGGGTACAAGTTAATACAAGGTAGTAAAGGAATAAAACAGCAAAGTCCGCAGTCTTTTATGACAAAACCAGTATGATCCTGCTGCAATATAAGGCCCTGCTGTGAATGGTATTTTCTGATGCTCGGATAAGTGCAATTTACATATACACAAAGTGTATGAATAAAGTTATAAAAGTATACTTGGTATTTTACTTTTTTTTTCCCCTTGAAAGTAATTTTCTATTGTTCAAACTTTCAGCTTTCACTGGTTTTGTTTCCAAAAACCCCAAAAGGAAAAGAAAATAACAAAAGTCCATAAAGGCAAAAGGGATATGTTCTCATTTCAGTTCACAGAATTTCCTGCCTTTAAACAATACAAATATATGCCCTTGGGTTTCCAGTGTGCTGGAAGGATACTGAATCCTTGAAACAGATCAAATTAAAAGCAAGTCCACTATAGCAACATCAAGTTGTAGCAGCATGTCCAATAGATCTCAACAAGAATTTGTTAAGGGGCTTTAACCACGTCGCCAAGCCTTACAAAATCCTAAACTGCTGAATCCATGAGTGAATAAACACTTAGAAACAGCAAGTTCTGGGCTGAATGGGGCACAAATAAAATCTGATGCTTAATTAATTGTTCCCTGTTCATTACAGGCCCCATTCAAAGCAGTTATATTAAATATAACTTTGAAATGTATTCACAAACAGAGCGGATGTGGGCAGTTGGTGTGCAGTTTTTAACATCACAGGTAGCTCACTGATGGGCCATCAGCATTTTACAGAATTTCCAGGGACTGGCTCCCCAGGAATTCTTCTGGCACCCAGATGCTGAAAGCCAGATGATCAGGGATCACAGATCAGCATCACAGTCATCCTGATTTATACCAGAAGAAGGGAGTCCATGGGTTTTGTGGGGTTTTTTCCCCCTGTAATGACACTGCTACTAGTAGTATTAATATTTTTAGACCTTTTTGAAAAAAAACTTGATCCTTTCAGAGCAAGACTGGAGACTTGTGGTGTTTGAACAATGCATGAGATTGTGACCTACTGTCAAAGCTGGGATTAAAACTTGGAATTTCCTCTACTCCGCACTGTGTAGTTGAGATACAAATGCTACACATTTAAACTTCAGTTATAGTGCAAAAGCAAAATGCACATGAATATAGTAAAACATTTTCAAATGGAGATCAAAGTCTCTGCATTAGCAGGTCCTGAGGGACAGAGCCAGTTGACTGGACCATCCAATTTGAATGCCCTGTGGCTGGGATGGTTCCACAACAGGCAAAAAGGCATTTTTCTTACTATTTTAATATTGTATTATTGACAAAGTGTGGTTTAAATTTTGGTGTGCATACAATCATTATTTTTAATTAGTTTCCCTAGCTTTTTTCAGTTAAACTTTCATGTGAAAGCAGGCTTCACTGCTTATTTATTTCTTGGGGTACCTGAGAAAACCTTAAATAGTTCAGGTGAAGTATGTGTTTTCCTGGGAAACACACAGAAGTTTGCATTTGCCCAGGCGAGTGAATTATCAAAACCAGATGTAAGCAAGTGGAACATTTTACATAAATTTATTAAAATCATTATTTACCTGTAAGTTATAAGAAGGGCTTAGTTGCACTAGTTTGCTGCCAATATGTACTGCCAATAATCTGCCAAAAAGCAGCTTGCTGGCAAAATCCCTGAAATGGTTTGCTTATGATTGCACAGAACGTTACAACCCCGAGTCAAATGAAAACCTACTATAAATGAACTCTTTGATGGTGGATTCGCTGGAATATGGTATTGATATATGGTGTACAGTTTATATGGATTATGTATACTGTGCAAGAAATATGGATATCTATTAAGGGTAACGTGATATGTAATCGGTTAGGACAGTTATTGTTTTCAGTGTTTGCTAGGAATAAGATCACAGGGTGACTGCTCAGTTCTGAAATACAGATTATTCCCGTGCTGCCCAAAGCACCAGCAGGCCATTTCTCCAATTAATATAGAAAGACTATTGAAAATGTAAAATATCTGACATCTATACAGAGTAATTTTAAAGGCAACTTTACTTCTAGGAACAATTTATACATTACATAAACTTATATTTTTCATCCAAGTATCATTTCAAGAATAGCAAGCCTAAATATTGGAGGCCATGGGGAAACATAATATTACGATAATGTTCTTTGGTGCGGTTTGGAAGGTTTTAGGAAACATTTGGAAGTATTTTTCTCATAAAGTCACTTAACTATTGAAGTGTTATGATAGCACTCCCTTCTGCATTGCGTATGTTGCAAAGCAGCCTGGTTAAAGGGGACATTCATCCTGTACATCCTGATTAGAAGTAGTTCCACAAAACAGGAAATTACATGTTATGGGATCCTGGCTTTAGTTTAATTAAAAGGAAAAAAAAGAAATTCAGGTGTGATATCAGTTTTCAAACACCCATTTCCAGTTGTGTTTAGCAAGAGGAGATGCTGTATTGTGTAGAACTCTTCGTGAAACTTGCATTCTCTAAATCAGCACTTGAGAACTGAGCTAGTTTTTTTCTGTTTAAGGAAACACTAGTGAACATGAACAATCCTTTAGAATCCTAAAGAGCCTTAAAAACCTTGCAATTCTCAGAAGCCTAACTTTTTTCCCCCATAGTGCAATTCATTCTTTTGAACTTCTGCAGAAGGAGAACTTAAGTCAACAATTTCTAAATTTCTGGCAGTTGTTATCAAGAGGACTCTTAGGGCTCCAAAAGTTACTTTGTGGCATCGGTGCAGCAGATCTATGTGGTCACAGTGTTTAATTATAGAGAAAATTAGGTTTTTTTCTGAACTATGAATTAATCCATGTATTCATATCTTGCACAAAAAACCACATAAGTTATTTTCACCTGCACTATAAAATATGTATTTTAGTTCATTACCATCTTTCTGAGGAGTTCTTAAATTACCATCATTCCATTTGTGGAGAATGATGGGCATAGAAATTATAACTGCACAGATTCTTGTATTTAGTGTGAAAGGATTTCAGGGAATTGAAGACGTGAAGTCAGAAATAATATATTTAGGGTCAAACTCAGTCTCATTTGATGTCAAAGAGAACTTTACCTTTCACTTTGCCTGTTTCACTGCAGGCTGGTGTTTTACATGGATTTTGGGGAATAATTTTTGATACACTGGCACAGGGTGCCCGGAGAAGCTGTGGCTACCCCATCCCTGGAAGTGTCCAAGGCCAGGCTGGAGCAGCCTGGTGTAGTGGAAGGTGTCTCTGCCAATGACAGGGAGTTGGAACTTTGCTTTGAGGTCCCTTCCAACCCACTCTGTGATTCTGTGAATGAGAGTTGAAGAACACTTTTGTTAAAATCCTGGTCCTCTAGGGTGTGGGCTTTACATTGCACCTGGAGCAGGGTTCTTCATGTTAGAAATTCAAATGTAATATTGAGGGGAAAGTTAAGAGGTCAGTTTGTGCATCCTCCTTAGATTGACCTACAGATATGACATCTTAGAGCATTAAAAATTAGGACTTTTGTTGAATTTGAGTTAAATAGATTGGAAAGAAGAGTGTAAATGTTAATTAGAAGTGGGCATTTTTAACAGTGTCAGTCTTCTCTCTTTACTATTGGGATCTTTCTTGCTTTCCTCATCTTCCTTCCCCACTCGAATGGACCAAATTGAGTCCAAGCCAGCTGCCCATGGTTGGTTTGGATCCACCCTCTCTTCTCCAGGACCACCTTTGGATCCTGCCTGCTAATCAGGCACCCACTGGAGTGTCAGGGTTTGTTGCATTCAGCTACTTTGTTACTCAACCAGCATTATTTTGGCTGTTTTGTCCCATACGCCAGACCTTGTGATATCCCTCCCTGGTTTAGGTGTTGTCTAAGTTACACCCCAATTCTTCTCTCTGGCCAGGAAGGAAGATGTACTGGTCAGCTTTAGCTCTCTCCCATGCTGTTGTTGTTTAATGTCTGCATGAGAGTTCTCCATTCTTGACCTTTGGTGAGAGTTAAAATTTGATTGGATGAGGCTCTTGAGCAACCTGTCCAGCTCAATGAGCCTTCCCATTGAGAGGAGCCCTTTTCCTCTGTCTTGGAAAGGGGAAGATCATGATCACACCTCAAATAATATTTCTTATTTCTACATCTTGCAGTTTGCAAGCAGGGAAATCAGTGTAAACCATACTTATGTACCCAGGAAAAGACACATTCTGCTGTGGGAAGACAAGCTGAGCTGCAGACCTTGGATTTTCTTTTGCGATGCCCTTCCCCGTGCTTAATCTTGGCTCTGTTCAGTTTTCTTTCTGTTCTCTCTCTTTGCTCCTAATCCTTGTCCATGCTTATAAGCCCCTAATATTTATATGGCATTATCTGTGTCAGAGATTACTGCTGACAAGTAATCTCTTCCCTCTTCTGAATGAAGAATTACAGCCATTGCTGAAGATCAGAAAGTGAAATTAGATCCCTGGAAGTATGTGACAACTTCAATAAACCCTAATATCAAATTCCCTGAATTTTGGGGATCTTCTTTCAAGCTTTTGGGTTTGAACTGTAGTACAGCTTCAGGACACTTGACCACACTCAGCAACTTTTTTTTTGCTGCAGGGCAAAATGTGACAGTAGTTGCAAAAAAAAAAAAAAAAAAAAAAAATTAGAGAAATTAACTATGACTGTTCTCCCCGTTTTGTAATTTCTTGCAATCTTTTGAGAAGTAGCTAAATATAAACAGCATCAGTACACTGTTGTCAGCTGTTTTGTAATATTGAAGATAAAAATATAAATGTATGATTTTATATATAAATAAGTCAAGTATATACTAATGGAGTTGCTGTCTGTTCCAGTTCGGCACCCAAAAATCTGCTTTTTTAAAATTTTATTTATTTATTTCTTAGAACAGAATCAGCAAAATTCTTGAGTTTTGAAAAAACAACTTTGGTATTTGTACAGTGCTTGGTCAGTAATATGTCTGCATGGCTTGGAACAACCTGGTCTAGTGGAAGGTGTCCCTGCCCATGGCAGGAGGATTGGAATGGGGGTAATCCTTAAAGTCCCTTCCAACCCAGACCATTCCACGATTCTATTATTTTTAAACTTTTTAATGGCAATATAAAAAAAAACCAAAACAAACTATTGTGCTTTCAGACCTCTAACTTTTCACCCAAATGTAGCTACATTTATAGAAGGGCCAGTTTTTAATAATTAATTTTTTTATTTATTTATTCCTTCCTTCTTTACAATCTCTTGAAGTAGTTGTGTAGTTTGGTCTAACCTAAACCAGCACTGCAGTTCATCTTTCTAATATGGTTTCTATTCATCAAGCAGTGACATCATGGCCCTTCCATCCTTTTTTTTGTTGTTGTTTTTAATAAAATGGTGCACAAAGTGACTGTTGGTGCCATGGAAAAGAAACCAATCCCCATAAATAACTTTTCATTAGGGCAAATAAATTGCTGTGAATAAACACGTGCGGTGGAACAGGGCAACATATTACAAAAAAGAAACGTGTGGGGGAAAAAACACGTCTGCTTCAAGGAAAAGTACATGGATTTGCTCAGAGCAGGGTTTCATGGCATAAATGAAAAGAAAATATATAATATATAGGTTGTGAGTTAAAAAAAAATCTGTTACTCGCAGTAGCAAATATGTAGCAAAGATTGAAACCCTGAATTTCAGAATATTGAATTTTTATTGCATATGAACTTAGTTTAATATTTAACCCATCTTTTTAACTAAACATCTAGACCCAGTATGCAAAAAGGGAAAGTTTTCAAGGCTTTGTAGAACCTTCATAAAGTTTTAAAATTGACTGTTCAATGTGTTGGAGAACCTCAAAAATCTGAATAAATAAAAGAAATTTGAAAACAAGTTGTGATACTAAATTTAGATATCTAAGTCCTCACTGTTTGTTCTGAACTTTCAGTGTTTAAATATGTATGAGTTATGCATAAAAGTAAAACATTTTCCATGTTTTTTTAAATATAAGGGACAGTACCTTGTGGAATCTGTTGAAAGTGTTAATATTTGTAAGCTTTGACGATAATTCTTTTTCTGGAAAGTTTCACATGTGCAAGAGTTCACTACAACAAGTTAGTAATAATAATAAAATGCTTCTCCCATATTTAAAATAAAATTTTGTAGCATTTTTCTTGCGTGACTGGTGTGTTTTGTAATTAAGATTGAGAAATATGGTGTGTCTTTCTCAAGAACTAATTCCCACTTCTCTGCTGTGGTAGCTCTCTAGGTGGTTTTATAGAATCATGGAGTAGTTTGGGTTGGAAAGGGCCTTAAAGATCATTTCATTCCACCTTCTGCCGAGGGCAGGGATGCCTTCCACTATCCCAGGTTGCTCCAAGCCACGTCCAACCTGGCCTTGGACACTTCCAGGGATGGGGCATCCACAGCTTCTCTGGGCACCCTGTGCCAGTGTTTCACCACCTTCCTCATAAAAAATATAAAATTTTATAACATTCTTTCTTATATCTGGTCTTTCAAGCCTGTGTCTGCTCCTGCTCCAGCCTTGTTTCTCCATAACAATCATGGTGATATAGAAGCTCTTGCTGTTTTAAATGACCGAGATCTGGGCAAGTACTGGATGGAGAGATACCTCTGGAAGGTGGCAGAAAAGAAGAATTAATGTGAGTCTGGAGCAGCAAAAATGTTCTGGAGAAAATGTAAACACAAAAAATGCACTAACTAGACATTGTCTTTTCCCAGCATGCTTCTGGGAAATGCACATGAACAGGTTTAGATGACTTTGTGTTGTTATTAGTTTATTTTCAGGTCATTTATTTAAGTGTCATAAAGAACATTAGCTGGTGGTTAGGGACTCCAATATCCATTATATCATTCCAATCATGTGGACAAGTTTATACTACACATGATTTACAACGGCCTTTCCACCGTAGAAATTGTTCTCTTCAGGTACAAGGTTTTATTCGTGGTTGTATTTAGCAAAATCCAAGTGGCTGAGCACAGAGACATCTTCCAATCAAAGTCCAAAAATTAATGCCTTTCCACGAACACCATGGATTGCAGCAGGAGCTGTTTATGGCTCTCTGCCTACATCTTTTATCATGTCTCCACTGTTGTTAGTAAAATATACAGAACTACTTTATGCCAAAACAATGGAAGTTAATGCAGATAACTTGTTCCAAAGTTAACTATCAAATAAATCTTTCTCTTTTTTTTTTTTAAACTGTTAAGTGAAATGGTGTTCTAAAACTTTTAAAAATTGTCAAGATGATGAATACTGTGTATGTAATACAAGTAAATACCATGGAATTGATTGCACACACATGTCTTAAATAAAAGATATTAAAGAGTATATTCCAGAGAGAAATCGGTGGAGTTTTATCTAATATTATTAGGAATTCTGCAATGACGGATCAGATTTATAAGGGTTGAAAACTAAGTAGGAAACCTGTTCAGAAACAGAAATGGTGCAGTGAGTGGATGGTTGGCCAGGAGATTGAAGACAGGCAGGGGGATACAGCCTGACTAGGTAGCCTGACCTCTCACACCTCAAGCAATTTGTCTTAACAGCAGTGATTTTTCAAAATACCTCAGTTAAATTTGGGTTGGTAAATCCGTCCTTTCAATGCAGTCACAACTTGGTGGTTTAGGGAAAATGCCTTAACCTGTTTCTCCTTCAGCTTTTCCCACATGTAAATATTTAAAAGTACATCCTGAGGGGGCTGTGTCTGTACTTCAGAGGATCCACCATCATCCAGTTTTACGTCTGTGACCAAGGCTGAGGGAATTGGGATTGTTCAGCCTGGAGAAGAGAAGGCTCCATGGAGACCTTAGAGCCCTTTCCATTCTCTAAAGGGGCTCCAGGAGATCTGGAGAGGGACTTTGGACAAGAGATGGAAGGACAGGACAAGGGGTAATGGCTTCAACTGGCAGAGGGCAAGGTTAGATTGGAAAGAAATTCTTCCCACACTGTGAGAGTGGTGAGGCCCTGGCACAGGGTGCCCAGAGCAGCTGTGGCTGCCCCTGGATCCCTGGAAGTGTCCAGGGCCAGGTTGGACGGGGCTTGGAGCAACCTGGGATGGTGGAAAGTGTCCCTGCCTATGGCAGGGGTCTTAGAACAAGATGGTTTTTAAGGTCCCTTCCAACTCAAACCATTCCATGATTCTATGATTCTGTGTATGGAATTCAGTCATACCAAATTCATACTTCTAAACTCAGAGAATCTGAGGCTGGCTAAGGCAGTGAGGTGGGAATGGTTTAATTCAGGCTCATTTGGGAACCTGGCATGTTTGTAACACAGGTAATGGATTTCTATGAGGATATTTAATGTGACTGAACTTTTTCTGGTTGTATCTCCAGAGCAGCTCCAAAATGTGGTGGTGAGTAATAGGAAAAAAGGCAGATCTCAAAGGTGATTTAGTCAGTGGCTTGAAAATGCAGCTTATTGTAGATAAAACAAAAATTATATGCCAAGGAACAGCAAGCCAAATCAAAGAATACACATTACATGGAGTAGTTACGCAGTGTACTGACTTGGGAAAGAAGATTTAGGGGTTTGAAGGAAAATCCTCAAAGCGATTAGTCAAGAGCACAACTGCAGTAAAGCTCACATAGTCTATGTGTATTTTTATTTCAGTAGTGATTTTGACCAAAAAGGGTCTGTTTACATTTAAAGGTGCTCCATTGCAGGGTGAGGTGAATGATTCTTATTTTTGGGAATATTTGTTTTGACAGAGAGGGAAGGGAGTGGTTTGTTCTCAGCCCAGAAAGGAGCTGTGATGGAGTAAAGCTCTGAAGAATTGTGGAGGAGGTTGATAAAGTGGAGCAAGTGTTGGCTTTAGTAAATGGTTTAACGAACAAGCTACAGTCTGTAAACATTTGGAAATTAAAAGGAAACGAAAAATTTAAATGTCTCCACTTATCTGGGAGAACCACAATCACACTGAAAGGCATGTGAGTAAATAATACATGGGTAAATTAACTTGAGGTACAGGCAGCTGTTTAGACTGAGGAACCTATAGTGGCCATGCTTGGAGCCCTACCCGTGTTAATTTAGGAGGGTCATGGTTGAATAAAGGAGCTTCACTCAAGTGTTTCCTGGGGCAGGTCCGTAGTTCTTAACTACTTTAATTCAAATAGTAAAACTGGACCTGCTTAAAATGTTAAATTCCATCTATTAAAAAATATGAGTTCTGTGGCTTCCATGTAGCTGTGCAAGTGCATCCTGCTGTTGGGAAGGGGTTTCTGCAGCATGGACATCAGGTGGAAGAGCCAGTGGTGTCTGATACTGTCTGTGGCACCTCAGCAAGGTCATGAGTAGCCCTGCCTGAGTTTCCCCATCTTAGTGTTCACTACTCATACCCATGAAAAACCACAGTGGTTTTATCCTGTGAGTGGATGTACGATTCAATCCTCTCTCCCAGGTCTGGGGTTTTCTTTGTAAATTGTAATTAATTGTTTTCAGTTGGTCGCTATAGAAATTGCAGAATTATTAAGGTTTGGAAAAGACTCCTGAGATCCTCAAATCCAGCCTTTGACCAATCACCACCTTGCCAACCAGACCATGGCCCAAAGTGCCACGTCCAGTCATTTACTGATCATCTTCAGGGATGGTGACTTTACCACCTCCTTGGGCAGTCCATTCTAACTCTTAACGATCCTTTCCATGAAGAAATTCTTCCTGATGTCCAACCTGAAACTCCCCTGGCACAGCTTGAGGCCATGTCCTCTTGTCTTGTTGCTGTTCCTTGGGAGAAGAGGCCAATCCCCACCCAGCTCCATCTTTCTTTCAGATAGTTGTAAAGAGCTACAAGGCCTCTACAACTGGGATACAGGATTGCTACCAATCTTAGAGGTAATCCTGGCAAAAATTCCAAGAATTTTCTGGCAGAGTTGCCCTCTTCCAGAGGTGTTTGCATTGTTTTATTTTAGCAGGCAAATAGTTTTATTCTCCCTGTTGATGCATGTGTCGTTAGGGAATGCATTGTTTTATATCACAGGTACCATATTCACTAAAATCTCTATAAAGTGTATCATTTCCTGAATCCATCTTGTTGTTTAGATGGATGTAAAACATCAACCATATTTTACCTCTAAAATGCTACTATTTAATTGGTTGTCAGGTGAAACTTTAATCCAGCATAAACACAATACAATTTTTTTTTGTTGTTCTTTTTCCTCACAGGTTCATGCCAGAGCATAAACTTGCCCATTTGGAAAAGGTAATTGGTGTTAAAAGGAATGGAGATTCTTATCAGTCAGAGGGGCTGCCTGGCCAGCAGGAGAGCAGAGCTGTAATGAAAACCAGTGATGCACATCCTGAGTCTGGACTTTGTGAGCCCCAGCCTGGACTCTGCACCACACAGCACGAGGGGCTGCCCTCCCCACCAGCAGCCCCAGCCCAGGCTGAAGCACCAGAAAGTACAAATCCCTATCAAGGGGAAGATAAGCAATGCCTGACTTTTAACCTCTCTAACATCTTGAGTGGACTGGACTATCAGCAAAGACCTCTGCACATTGCCTGGCCTCACAGGTGGTAAGTGAACAAACCCAAATGCTCTGCCTTCAAAAGATTTATGGGTTTGGGTTGATCCTTTTTCTGGGTCTTCTGTCCAGTATAAAATAATTTCCTAAACGCTGCACACACACGTGGAGGAAAGACCCATCACTAACATCTGATTATTGGGAATAATTTGTTGAATATGCACGTTCAGTAACGCTAACCAGACGTTTAAACAGCGATGTCAGTGATTCCTCTCTTTACTCCCAAGAAAAAGATATCCCTGCTACTGTAACACTGAGCATTATTCTGGTAACTCTCTTTTCCTATCAAGCAAACCACAGATGACAATTAATATCGAATGTTATTTGAATTATCTTAATTACTTTAATGCAAGTGATTAAGTGTCAAGATACATGGTAACACCGGACAGCTGATGTTAACCCACTGTCTGCAATTTAGAAACACCCTTTCACCATTACAGAAATAGAAAGCCTGTTTGAGTGTATTAACTGGGAAACAGTATTTTTCCAACTGCTAAACATAAATACCTGATCTCTGAATCTTCTCAGAGGGGACAAAAATCTACCATGCCACGTAATCGCTAAAAACATATAAACTTTAGCTTGACTCCTACATAAAT
>NC_063219.1:37000010-37017510 GCF_020740725.1 Corvus hawaiiensis | reverse complement strand
CCAGCACGAAGCGCTCGCAGATATTGTCCTATACAATAACACTTAATGACCATTGTCTACTGTGATGATTTACATGTGGTTTTCATTCTGGGGAGAAAAAAAAATAGTAGGAAAGGAAGACTTTTTTTTTTAATGTTCCTGTGTTCCCCCTTCACCTAACACAAAAACCCTTTGGCTAAACGATAAAAAATAACCTTTGTGAAGCCATGCTGCTGTTAGAGAAAGCCTCTCTAAACGAAGTCATGGTGACCTCATTGTGCTGGTGAGTCCCAGGGACTGCCAGCACCCTGGAATACAGTGTTAGCCCCGACACTTCTTCCACTGCCTGCTTGGAACCATGTCCAAATCCAAGGTGCCATTCTTCAGCAGACATGTTCTCACTTTGAAGTGGTGTTAAAATGTCTCTTCATAAGGAGAGGTGCTCTGATGCACCCCTGCTTCTTCTCTCCGTCCCACTTGAGCCTGAGCCTGACAAGGATTGCGCAGCAATCTTATCTACCCACAGCAGATAAATAACTGATCGTATTTTAGCAGAGTCACAAGGTTCTCCACAGAGTAATTTGTTTTCTCCTTCTTCACCAGGCCTTTAATGTTTTCTTCTAAGTATCTATAGCAAGGCCCTGCTAACAGGAATGAGTTATGGCCAAGGGCGTGGATAAAAGGCAAGGATGGTTTCCGAGCTGCAAGGGCTATGCCAAGGAATTAGCCTTCCCTTTGTGTAAATGGGCTTTGATGGAAACAGAGGGCAGAATTCTGGTGAACGATGGACAAGCTTCCCAAATGTGATCCCACAGGTTTCCCTTGCAGTGTGATAAAATGTCTATTTAGAATCATAGAATACTTTAGGTTGGAAGATATTTCTAAGATCCCTGATTCCCACCATGAATCATCATGTCCAGCTATACTGGACCTGTTGGAGCAAGTCCAGAGGAGACCATGAGGATGCTTAGGGGGATTGAGCATGTCTCCTATGAGGAAGGGCTGAGAGAATTGGGATTGTTCTACCTGAGGAAGAGAAGGCTTCAGGGAGACCTTAGAGCCCTTCCAGTACCCAGCAGGGCTCCAAGAGAGCTGGAGAGGGACTTTGGGCTAGGGGATGGAGTGGCAGGACGGAGGGGAATGGCTTCCCACCGTCAGAGGTCAGGGATAGATGGGATGTTGGGGATAAATTGTTCCCTGTGAGGGTGCTGAGGCCCTGGCACAGGGTGCCCAGAGAAGTTGTGGCTGCCCCATCCCGGGAATTGTGCAAGGCCAGGTTGGATGGGGCTTGGAGTAACCTGGGATGATGGAAGGTGTCCCTGCCCATGGCAGGAGGGTCTTGGAACTAGATGGTTTTTAAGGTCCCTTCCAATGCAAACCATTCCCTGATTCTGTGATATTTGGTGAAGGATGAGTGTTATTAGGAAGATGACGGTGACCAGTGTGGCAAGATCCTTGTCTCTCCCCCAAAACCCACCCACCAGCATTTATACATCCATTCTTCCCTCTCATTCACCCAAACCTTATGCTTTTTCTTTTTCCCTGTGTGTTCTGTATCATCTAAGCAGTTAAAGATTTGGTAAGAGAAAGTTGACAGAAATCAATTCTTCTTGCCCTAATTGCATGGGTGTGATAAAAGATCACATGGGGAATCTGCAAGAATTTACACACACATGCAAACAAATAGCTGCTGTCAATTCACATGGAAGATCGGATAAGGCCATTATCTTATAACAAACCTACCAGTGTGTGACAAGAGCGTGGGGAAGGATATGGGGCAGGAGATATGGGAACAGGAGGAACAGTGGTGGAAGTCATGATGAGTAAATTCAGAAGGAAGAAAAAAAAACCCATATCTAGATTGTAAAAATTATCTAAAGATTTCTGGTCTAAGGGAAACCGGTGTGTTCAGAGATAGTCCTGTGCCCAGTTATCTGGTTTTAATGTAGAGTATCATGAAGAAATGAGTGCATGGAGGACAGGTTGTGCTGTACCAACTTGTGGCTGCCCAACATGAGGCTCTGGTCCACTTCACTAGCAGGAAGTGCCTGGAAAGGGCTTGTCCCAGATGGGGACAGGAAGTGTTGTGCCTTCTGTGATGGGGCAGCTCTTCACCAGTGAGCTGAGCACAAGTCCTCTGCAAGCTGCAAGAGAGAGAAGCCTGGAAAGGGATTTTTAAAAGTATTTTGTATTTATTTTATAAATATATAATATATATTATTGTCTTGGGGTTACTTTATGATGTGTATCCCATATCGCTGCCCTATGCCCAGAAATTAACTTTGTGCCTTTCTATGCCTCTAAACTGAGCCTGAGAGGGGGGAGGACAAAACTGAGCAAAACTTTTTCAAAGCAGTTTGCAGCTTGTTCAAGGTCACACAGAGATAGGGACTCTTTTTCAGCTGCGGCAGGAGAGCGAGAGGGAAGGGAAGCACCCTGCTTGCTTTTCTTTCCAGCCAGCTTTCGGCAGTTTTTTTCCTCAGCTCCTTTTCCTCCGGAGAGTTGAACTTTTGTTTTCCTGGGACTTTGTTTTTTTCCTTTTCTCTTTGCTGGATGGTTTCAACATCAGAATACATTGGGAGGACTTTCCACTGAGGCCTTGGCTCTGGAGGTGGGCCCACCACCCCATCCCAGCTCCAAGGAGGGGGAGAGAGATCTACGGAAGGACTCTGAATTTTCCCCCAGGTTTCTCTCAGCAGAGCGGGAGGTTTTATCATTTAGCATTATTATCCTTTTCCTGTGTGTTTGTTAAATAAATAGTTTTTTATCTCTTTCACTTTCCTCCAAGGAAAATTCATTTTTCCCGAACCTGGTGGGGGAGGGGTGGTTGTAGCCTGCCATCTCTCAGAGGATGTATTTCTAAATTTGGCCAAACCGGAACAATTATAGTAGATAATTAATATATAGCATATTTTTTGTATATACATTAAAAACAAGTATTGAATTGTAACTTGTTCCTCTTGGCAGCACAATACAAGATCTGTAGTCACTGTTTGAACTCATGATTGAAAACTATTTCCTATGGAGACACTTGAGAATACAGTGACTCGTATTTTCCTCACAGTGTTGAATATTTTGGACCAAAGCTTATCCCATCAAGATGCAGGTGTGGCAAGACAGCAAAACAGGACAGAAATCCATCTAGAAATCACCTTTGAGTACCCAGAAATGCCATTAGGCTCAACAGGCATCCTCAATGTTGTGAACAGCCTGCAGAGAACAAGTAGATGCAGTGAATAAATAAGGCAGACCGAAGACAAAGGCTTAAAATACAAGTGTTTGTACAGTGCTAACTAGAAGGTACCAGGTGGGATAAAAAGCCCATAGAATGTAAAATAATGAGTTCAAAATGGGAACTTTTGAGTAGTGCCTAAGAAAACGACGGTCACCGGAGCAGTGATGCTGATGGCATGTGGTGGATGAATCTCTGCCCTGAACATGTGGACACATTCATGTAGAGGCTGGCACCCTTCCTTTTTCCATTCTTGAAAACAGTCTAACTTCACATTCATGCAAGCTGGAGTTAAGTTTGGGAGCAGATACTGCTTCTTTAGAGTCACTGAGTGATTTAGGTTGGAAAAGACCTCATGAGGATCATCAAGTCCAACCATTCCCCCAGCACTGCCAAGCCCACCACTAAGCCATGTCCCCAAGTGCCAGATCCACATGGCTTTTAAATCCCTCCAGGGATGGGGACTCAAACAAATAAATGAAAAAGTTAATGAAATAATCTCAGAAGTTCAGCCTTAAATGGAAAGGCAGTTTGGAAGTGCCCATTCTCTGGCTGTTCATGCAGTGATGTCTAATCTTGAAATGTCTTCCTGCAGCAGGGGAGTTTGGGGCACTGAGCCCTTCCAGTGGAAGATGTGTTATTCCTTGATCACTGTTTTTAAGAGCTTGTAAAAAAGTCCAGCATGTGCTGAAGGTGTGAAAGTTCTGCTATAGTGGAAATCTCAGCATCAATTTTTTCCTCATTCTTACAATATGTTTTCTCAAAGGGCTATAGGCAGCTTATAGTCCAGAGGAGAAAACATCTCTAATTTTGATAACGGCAAAAAAAGATCCTTTGCATTCTTCAGCTGAGAAGCCAGATAGAATTTTGAGTAGTTTGTTGTGTTTATAGTAAAGGCAGAGCCTCAAGTGTTTCAAGAGTGATAACTGGGCTTCTGAGCATCTTAGTTTCCTTCCTACCTGCTCTCTGGTTGAGATGTGGGTAACTGGAGACTCAGAAATACCATCTTGTACTTACAAACTAAACAAAAAGCTCCAGGTTTGAAAATTTTAAGACAAACACTTCATGTGAGATAGAATGGCAGGAACTAAGTGGGGGCTGTGATATTCACCTGTGAGGCACTGAGACACCGCAAGAGGAAACGGCCCCAAGTTGTGCCAGGGAGGTTTAGGTTGGATATTAGGAAAAAAATCCTCACCCAAAGGGCTGTCAAGCTCTGGCACAGCTGCCCAGGGCAGTGGTGGAGTCCCCATCCCTGGAGGGATTTAAAAGCTGTGTGGGTGTGGCCCTTGGGGACAGGGGTTAGTGGTGGCTTTGACAGTGCTGGGGGAACGGTTGGGCTCAATGGCTTTTGGGGGCTTTTCTGGCCTAAAGGATTCTGTGATTCTCTGATCTTTTAGCTTTCCAGAAAATCGCATGTTTGCCAATCTTACAGAAAGATCCACAGAGGGCAGTGAAGGTGTTTGGGTTTGAGTGGTGTTTTTTCTCCCCTGGTTTCAATTGCCTGGGCTCCTGATGATCGTCGAAGCAATGTTTGCTCCGTTGGCATCAGCAGTGTACGAAAGGAGAGGGGAACTATCTCAGAAATACAAAGCTGAGATATTTTGTGATCTCTTCCCACTCAAACATATCCTTCAAATCGCATTCCCTCAGTCGAGGGAAATAATTTCAGTTACCCTGGTCACAGCAGAAAGCAGCCCTCTTTTTGAATGCCTTTTTTCATTAATGTAGATATGTTTCTGCGATGAGAAATGATGTTTCTTCTAATTATGGTTACATGTAGTTAATTTCCTTTTTTTAAAAGCTCAGTGTGAAAGGCAGTTTCCTTTAAAAAGGGAGGGGGGGAAGAAAAAAGTGATACAGCTGATGTTCCTGTTGCCGTAGCAACAGATTTATTTATTAGGGTCTGAAATGACATGAGTTAAAATACCACATACCTGCTGATCGGCAAACTCTCCTATTTCAGCTCCAGTTGACAATTAAGTCCTGGACAGCTACAGCCAGGGGTTAATGTTACTCATTAGGAGAACTAGGTCATTACTGGGAAATCAAGGCACTTAAGGCAGCATGGATAAAATACAAAATTCAACATCTCAAGGAGTGAGGGGTTTTATGTTAATTAACCTTATTTTCCTTTCATTAAAAAAAAAATCTTTCATATATGCATATGACAGTGGATCAATTAATTGGGAAAGGAAAAAAAAAAGAAGTAAGCTGTAGTTTACTTTCCTCTTCTAGTTGTCTTCATTTCCTTTGGAAGGGTTTCATTATTTTATGGAAAATTCTTATGTCTATATGATGAGTAAAAAGGGTATTAAAATTAAGAAGGGAATCATCATGGAAATCAGCTTTACCACAAGGGAATGAGCAAATAAAAGCCTTGGAAATGAAAATAAATAAGCTTTGCTAATACCTCACCTAAGGAGCAGAATATAAGCCCATCAGAGCTTGGAGATATTTAGAGGTACTTCTTTGCTTCTTTATTAAGCAGTTACATAGTTATTTGACCTTCAGAAACCGAAACTTTAGAGAACTAATTCAAGTTGTTGGCAAATATTCTATTTACAGGAAGCTGATCAGTGGCATAGCCAACAGTAACTCCTGTAGTTAGTAATTGGCTTCTGATTTCCAGGAAAATTAAATATATTCTCTGAAAGTTTTATTAAGATATCTGAGTGGGAGTTTTAACTTGATAAGTCATAAGTGATTTAATAAAGCTCTCCTGAAAGCTTTTATTTACTAACTTTTAGCAGGCTTCATTCTGATACTGGAGAACTTAATAGGCTGAAAAAAAAATTGTATTAAAATGATACTTATTTTTTTACTCACTGCTTCTCCAAATACACTTGGTTCTTTCACTTCTACTAAGCACTCTACTTTCTTTTCTGTATTTAAGCTCTGTGGCCCAATTCTGCTTCTTATTGCATTTAGGCCAGTTTGGTGTAAAGCCTTTCTCCATTCCTGTGAAGTCAAGGTTGAAGCAGCAACTTACCTGGGCTGCATGTAGTGATCCATTGTAGGAGCACTGTTCACTGAAACAAAAGCAAAATACAAGCCCCACAAGTGGTTTTCAGCTGCATGGGACAGTTTTACACTCTGATGCACCTGTTTGCTTAAATATAATTAAAATTTTAAATGATACTCAGCCTGAAATCCTGCACACAGAAACTTTCCTTCAAAGCCCAGTTGGACAGGGCTTGAAGCAACGTGGTCTTGTGGGAGGTGTCCCTGCCCATGGCAGGGACAAGATGAATTCTAAAGTCCCTTCCCACCCAAACCATTCCATGATTCTGTGGTGCTGTGATTCCCTCTGTGCTATCCAGATGCTTTGGCCACTTTAGTGCCACCCTCTGGAGCCTGTTACAATAAATGCTTTCGCCGTGGTTGAAAAACTGATTTTGAGTTAATGTAAGGCTACAAGTGCATCACCTGGACAGCTGAAGAATATTTAAGTTTGGAACAGATGCATCACAGTTTGCCCTAACAGCTCCAGTAAGCTTGGTTCTCCCTTTTCTCAGGACAGGAAATTCATTTTCTGTTGTTTTTTTTTTTTTTTTTTCTCCTGTATGGTTGTGAAACCCAAGTCTTTGAGCAGAAGCACATGTGAACAATGGGGTTGAGGAGTGCTCTCAAGGCTTTTCCACCTATGGCTCTCAAAGCAACCCTTTTCTACTCCATTCACCTAATTCGGTTTTGGCCTTTCAAACCTCATCCTTCTCTCTTAGCCAGGCTCAGTTCCCTGGGCATCTCCTCACACAAAGTCTTGTGCAGCAAATTTTCATCTCACTCTTCTCTAGTTCCTTGTCTCCATCACTTCACTCGCTGTCTCTGCAAGGAACCTTCTGCAACATATCCAAGATACAGTTTGCGGTTTTAGTAGGTAGTTTTGTGTTTGTGCTTTTTTTTTTTTCATCTTGTTCTTCATATGTTCTGGAAAACTTTGGACAGGATTCTTCTAGAAGATTATAGTCCAAGATAAGCCTCAGTTTGGGGAAACATCATAGGCAAGGACAGAAGAGGTTTTGTAATACAAAGTCCTGGGCAAACTTAGCAGATGGTGCCACCAGCCCCCTTTGTAAGTCACAGCACCCTGGACCAAAGTATGGGAATAACCTTCAAGAGACAAAAATCAAGTATTTCATAAGCAAGTGATCTAATATTCCTCCTTTTTTTCACCAGTAATAGGAGGGTTATGTTTCTTTCTTCAAAGCTCTTTTTAATTAGTTTCCTCTTCTTACTGCCCTGCAACTGTTCAACTCTCTTCTCTTTCCCTTGTTCTCCTCCCTGCTCTCCTTTTTTCCATATTTTCATGCTTTTCTTCCCCCCCTCCCTGTGTCCTCTAATCTCTGCTTTTTCTCAGCTTTGTCTGTGCAAAACCTGATTCAATGCAATGAGTGGATTCCTCATTCTGAAAGCAGTGAGATTTGGAGTTACTTTAATCTTGTTGAATAATGAGTTTCAAGCCTTGGTGCCAAGAAAGTTCCTGATTGGAAGCTTCTTCCTTGGAGATCCCAAAAGGATGAGTTATCTCGGGTACCTGAGCTAATTCCTCTTGGGGTATTACTCAGTAAAGACCAGGATGCACTTTTTGACCCAAGCAGGGCATCTGGTGGAGTTTTAAGTAGTTGCAATGGATCCATCATGGAAATCAGAGAGGGGCCACAGGGTCTTGTATGGTGGGGTCACCATTCCCAGGAAAATCTGTAGTAAAACAGTTTTTGTGTAGTAATTTATATATAAATTTATATACCTTTTCTGTTCTTTCAAGGAACCACTTGAGTAGACTGTTATCCACTTATTACTGTATTCATAACCATCTTATGTTTGCTATACATGACTTTTTTACAGTATTTTATAGTTGAATTGCAGTAGGATATGTTGTGTATGGTTAGCAGGGCTGTCAGTGTCACTCAGATATTTTATGTCATCCCAACAACAGAAAGACCTTTTCTTATGTTACCTTTGGAACACTAAAGGAAGTTTTTTTTGTTTTTTTTTTTAAATAAACTCTTTGGGATAGCAGTTACAGGGTTTTGTTGCAAATTGAAATAAAATGGTTTTTGTTTTCTGTCTGAATCCTCTACTTGGGAACAGCCAGGCTGGCCAAGCTGGAGTAAAAGAAATGAAAGGCACTGGAATGAAAGTGCATTGATTTTTACACCAAGGTAACTGAGACCAAATGCTGGTCTTTGTCTTCAGAGCTTAATCTCCCTTTAGGAAATAAGCAGGAGGCTCCATGACTGATGCTGATCCTGAGGTTTCTTTGGTTAGGGGACGTGCAATAATTTATTTTGAGTTTTTTCTTCACAAGTTGTGAGGGGAGAAGAAGAATCTAAACAATAAACTCCCAAGGTTCTTTCTTGTTTCTTTTTTATGAATCTCTTGTAGATAACAGGAGATAGGAGAAAATGCTTTTCCAGCGAAAGCAAAATGCCACCCATTTTTCTCAGGCCAGCAATTTGAACAAATCAGAGGGTAAAATACACACTCCTCACAGTAAATACGTCATGGGCTCTAATAGAAAATAAAACACTGTATTTGCCAGTACTATTTGGCTGCTTTTTGCCTCTCCAGTGCCATTTTTTAATTCCTTGGCTTGCAGAGGTGTTCCGAAAGCACAGGATCAGGACCCTTTTTTGCTTATAGGACCTACAAATTTCCAGTTAAAATTTATTCTGTAGGGTCCTTCTTCACGCAGAAACATTTTCTTCTACTTGACTCCATTTTCTGTGAACTGAGGGGGTATTAGATATTGTGGTAACTTTTGATGCTGATGATGCCAGACAATGTTTAGCGGCACAATTACAGCAAAGATACTTTGTAGAGCAGATCAGCTGAAAAAGAAAACTCACTGGATTTAACTACATATTTACAGTCTACCTCAACCTCATCCTGGAAATATAAAAAGATGGAAAAATACTGTGATAAATTTAATAAATGGAAAGCAATTAACTTTTGCTTCATGTTTGCATTTTCATAGTTACTTCTTTTTTCCCTGTTTCTTTTCTAATTGCACTTTCCTGGCAGTAATATTTCCTCTTTTGCAGTTATCATGAACATTGTTACCAGAATTTGATATTAGAATTTTAATTTTTTTTTGTCCTCCTTTTTTTTCCCCTCCTAATCTGAACATAGAAAATGTATTTGATTTAGGAAAGTCTTCTGTCCTCTGTGAAAATAATTACTAGAATGTATTTCATTTGATATATTGAATAGGCTTGTAACATGAGTCCTCTTACTTTAAGAAGAATATTATTCTCCTCAAGTATTTACTGACTGTGATTCTCACCATATTTCTGTAAATGAAAACTCCTCTAAGACCATATCTTGCAGATGGGGAAACCTGGGCAGAGCTGTCTTGTGGGAAATCAGTGTCAGGAAAAGACCAGAATTCTGCACTTCTCTGTTTTGAAGTCCAGGTTTATCTTTTGTGGCTACTCTTCTACTTTATTTAACATTAAATAAAGTAGAAGTGTAGCCACAAAACAATAATCTTACATTATTTGATTATAATAAACCTGTATTCAAATTTTTCTGATCTCAAAATTTAATGTGAAATATCAAAGTGTAATACAGTGCATAGTATAATGGAGTGAAAAAAATCCCTGATATTATTCCTTAGATTAGGTTTGGATGAAGTGGAGCCTTGGTTTTAGTTCTGTAGGGTGTGTGTAGGTCTTCTATTTACCCTGTATTTATCTTTTCCTCCCTGGGTTTGGATATGCCATACTTTTTTTAGTTTTCACCAGAAATATTTATATTTTTTATATTTTTTTCTCTTCTTGTAGCTCTTCTCCCCTTTGAATTGCTTTGCCTGTTGTGTCTGTCCTGTTTGCTGCCAAACTCACTCATTTTTTCACTTTCCCAAAACTCAGTCACCCACATCAAGGTCTGTGTCTTGGAAACATCATTTCCTTTATTTTTAATTACTGATTGTTTGCGCGTGGACTTGCCCAGCCCCTCACACGTTCTCCATGCTCTGCTCCAGCCATGCCTTTTCCATGCCTTTTCCCTGTCCCCTTCTTTTCTCCCAGGATGTCTCTTGGCTCACCAGTCCTTGATCTCCCGGATTGCTGCCCAGCTTCATCAATAGAGTGATTCTTCAGTGGCCTATTTTAACAGCTATTTTCTAGCAATCATTGTAGACAGGCAGAAATCCATCTTTTACCTCTTGCTATGTGTCCTAACAAATTTTTAAAAATATAAAATAAAGTGCTGCTTCAACTTCTGAGGATTTTGTGCCATTTCCCACCTTTGCCCATCTGACGTGCAGGTGATTTTGGGGAATGGGGAGGCAGAAGGGGATGCAGCCAGTGTGATTGGATTTAAGGCTCTGTACAAAGTGAAATATTACTGCATGCCCTCACAATTTGGGATTCTCTCCCACTGGAAATCTCCCATGCTAAGTGTCCTAAGAAGATTAAGGTCAACCCTTTTAATATTGCTTTTAGGTCGGCTTATTTGTAACCCTTTCAGAATGTGTAGCACCTTAATGGTGCGACTTGATGGTCTTCAAAGTCCTTTCCAGCCTAAATGAGTCTGTCATTCACAGAGATGCCACCACAGGGCTGTGGCTTTCACAAGCATTACATGGCCTTTATCCAATATTTTCTCAAATATTAAGACTTTCTCCCCTGCTTTTGCACTTTTTTGTAACTGATAAATGCATTAACCCCAGGTTTTAATATATTTTTAAATATATTTTTTAATAGATTGCATTTATTTTCCCCCTTTGAGCAAGTCCTGCTGCTTTTCCACAACTCTTCCACTTTCTAATTGCATTGCTAGATGTACCTTCCTCCAAATCCTAAATAACTGCCATTATCACCATGTAGGATAAGTTTACATATACTTAAAAAATTAAACTAAAGTCAGAGAAGACCATATGGGTCTCCTACTGAATTTCACCCAAATTCAAGAGATGAATATTCATTGAATAATGTAAGGGCCAAATTCTGCTATTTTTTTTTTTTTTTAATAATGTGTTTCACATCACTCGTCAGGGATGTGAGTGAGAATAACTCCTGTTTAGGTGGTCTCCAAATCCTCTGCCTCCAGTCCCAGGAATGGGTAAGGCTTGAGGGCTCAGGCTGAATTCCCAAAACCCCTGAAGAGCAGGAGGGTGTTTTGGAGAATGTTGCCATTGATTGTGTGGAGGAGCATCATCGTAGTCCTATGAAGTTGCTTTTTGAAATCATTTAGGCTGAAAGTGGGATGTCAAGCCATCAGTTAATCCTGACAGCATCCTTCTGTGGTGAAAAAATAATATCGTCACACCCATTTTATGAGCAGGAAATCTAAGGCAGAGATAATGGAGGTTCAGCAGTGGTGCTGCTGCTCCCACCACGCTCCCATTTCCCAGTCAGGGACATTCCTCAAGGTTTTATATCAGGTTACAAAGGGAAGTCGCTAAATCAGGATGTACCCTGGGCCGCATCCCCCTACCTAGGTCACTAAACCTCAGCCAATTCTTAAGAGAGACTTCAGATGTCTGTCTAAAAATGTGGGTTAGACTCAATAATAAAAAATCCTTGGTAAAAAAATGTAGCTGTGTAATATTTGAATATGGAGATTGAATGTCTCCAAGGCAGAGCTCTCGAATCTGAGTGTAGGTGTGGTGTCTGTGCCTGTTTTGTGGCATTACAGCTGGAGTTTGGTCATTCTGATGTTTTCATGTTCTTAGGATGAAATTGAGAGCATCTTCATATCATGCCCAGTTCTTACTTTTCCTTTACCAGATGCATATCAAATCAAGTGAAAATACAAAAGCAGTTCAAATATCTCAACTAAACAACAAAGCCAGACCCTGGAGTCACATTAGCTTGATTTTTCCCCAAACATAATATCTTAAAAGAAAAGTTTGCATTTTAATATCAGGCTTTTATACTGTTTTGCAGTTCTTCTTCAGGAAATGGAGTATATATAATTAATACTGTTTAATAAAGCTCAAAAATGCAACAGATGCAGCCAAAAGTGCACATCATTTTGAGCAGATCTTTACAGAACAGACATTCCATATTGTGTTCATCTTTTTCCACGATCACTGCTATGGCAATCTGGTGTGTTTAGCAGTTGTTGCTGAGTAAGGCAGACTGGATTGTATATGATTTTCTCCATGTCAGCCAAGAAACAGAGCTCTCTCCTTTTTGGTGCAGCAAAGGGGTGGTCTTTTACTATTTATTTCTTTCTACCAGGAGCAGCTAATACCTTTAGTATCCTGCAAGAATAATAATACACTGCACTCTCTAGGTGCATGGGCCAGAAGGTTTCTGGAGGTCTTAACCGAAAATAAAATAGCTGTGGTGTGGAGAAGTCACAGGAACTGAAAAAATCAATTAAGATGAGCTCCCAAATAGAAAAGCTACAAGGTTCACAAAACATGTCATTAAAATCTGGGAGTATCACCTAAAAGGGAAACATTTTATACGGGAGGATGGAAGGAGGTTCACCTACAGCAGAAAACCCGCAAGAGAGGCTCCAGTGCAGAGGAAACGTTTCCCCTTTCAGCATTCCTTCTGGGTGCCAAATTTTCCTTCTGTTCTTCCCCACCTATTAAACAAAGCTGCAACTTCCAATTCCTATCAGTTTTCCTAAATATGTGCAGCTTATGTGGCTTCGCCGAGCTGTAAGGCTCCGTGTTCTCCTGCCAGCTCCTTGACAATGTGGCTCCAACAGCATCCTCCACTTTTGGCTGCCTCTGGGACCCCTGGTCTCTTCTGGAAAGCGAGAGGGAAAGCATATCCTTTGCTGGAAGGACTTTTTGTGACTGTGAAGCTGATAGCGGGGCTGTGAAGAGCTTGGAAAGATCCCTGTCAGCGTCGTGGCTGTCGAGTCTGCCGGCTCCGCGCGCGGGGATGCGCCGGTCCGTCGGGATGAGCTGAGCCAGGGTGGGCTCGTGGCATCACTTACAAAGCACCCACAAAAGCCTGTCCAGGGGAAACTGAGGCTCAGGGGAAATTCTGTCATGAATTACACCAACTCCCAGCATTGTAGCAGTTTTCCTTGCGAGCATTCATAATGGGGATGTTCTCTTCCAGCCAAATCCGAATCCGTGCAATCCCATGTTGGCTCTTTGAGCTGGGCATTTGGAGGGAACTAAATACTGGCAAAAGTTTCTGCACAGAAGTTACCTACCAGAAACAGGTGGCTCTTTTAAGTGTGAGGATGCAGCAAACTAATAGGCAAAGATCTGGGATCTGGGATCCACTCTGCAAACCAGTGCTCGCATCCACTTCGGTTACTGGAATCGCCGTGGAAACTCCTGGTTCACAGATGTGAAACAAGTTACGAGGCTTATGCAGTTGCATTCCTCCTTATTATTGGGAACAAAACAAATTGGGAGGATGGAAGGAGGACTTCTTAAAGTGATTCTTGTCTGGCTTTATTTTAAGAAAATGCAACGAATTCTGAAGACTCATTCTTGGAGGTTTCTTAGCCTAGGGAAGTCACATTAATTATAAGATTAATTTATTTTAATTCCCTAAACCAAAAATATTGACCGAATGAGAAATTAACACATGTAGAGCGGCAGATGTCATTTGGCTTCAGATTTCCTGAATGATATAATTATTAATCTTTCATATAGTTGTGTGAGAGACGTACAGATTTCATTCTACAAAATTACTCTGTGAAGAAAGACACCAGGACAGCTGAGATATAGATTTTTCCCTTAATACAGGAAGGAAAACGGTGGAATTTTCTAAATAATAAATAAAACCAAAATATTTTAAAGGCATATGGTGCACATCTGTTAGAATACAATAATTTAAAGCAGAGTAATTAAATGCAAGATACAATATTCACCTTAGAGTGGGGAAATTATTCAATTTTTAATAAAACTTAAGGAATTTGGGACTTTTAGATCATTTGTGATACCTTTTCAAAATTGGGGGTTTAGTTTATTTTTAGATAGCCTAACTTGCATTTCATGTCAGTGAGTGTCATACCTCATACCCATACAAACCTTCAGTGCTATCTTCACCTGAAATGATAAATAAGTACAAGTTTCTTATATTCTGTCTTAATTTTCAGTTAACTCCTTAAAACTCTAAAGGTACAAAATGCCTTGTGGGAGTTTGTTCTTTTCTTTACCTGAAGCACTGAATGGTTTGGAAGCTTTTCGTGAGTATAGCATGGATTCGTAAAATTCCAGTTTGAGAAATTCTGTAGGTTTAGGATAAGTTTTTTATTAACCTGTTTCTCCTAAAAAAAAAAAAAAAAAAAGATTAACTGTAATGGAAGTCATATACATATTTTTTGGACAGGGAAAAAAAACACCCCAAAATCTTTATTTCCTACCCATTTTTTAACAGGATTTTGCCTTCAGGTGGGTGCTCAGTCCTTCTCACTTTCAGAGTTGATAATTTGAAGAGTAAACACATTGTTTGAAGACAGGGAAGAAAGAGAGAAGAATCTGATGAAACTGAGTTTTGATCCCAGTGCTGTGTCGAGGAAAATGTTTAGCCATAAGCAAAGAGAGAAATTATTTGAATACATTTAGTCCCCAGAAGCACAATTTAAGAGCCATACCATTCTGATAAATAAAAAAACTCCCACAATTTCACAAGTAAATGTAAATGATGCTGAGATAAGTTCTGTTTGTTTTAAGGGAACATGACAAAGATCCTGAAACTTTCTTTAAAGTCCTGATGAAGCTGAAAGAGCAAGACCTGCCTTTCTATGTGTCCGTCCTTGGAGAGACTTTCAGTGAAATTCCAGGTACCTTTCCTTTTTTTCTTTACAAAAAGATACCATAAAGTAGATACTTACAGAAGTAGTTTTCATTTATGTATTTTTTTATCTTAGTGGCAAGAATGTGCTTAAAATCTTCCTAGTTGTGAAACTAAATAATATTGATACATTGTGAAATTAAAGTTATTAAAGATAGTAAGCATTTTTTATTTTGCTTGGCAGAGCAAGACCTTATTTATGACTTGAGGTTCAGTAATACTTCTGTATTTATTTAAATAGATAGGTGTGAGTGATTGGATGGTTCGGATAGAAAACAAAATCTTTCAGGTCAAGGTCACTCATCTGAAATCCAGACTGAGATTTTAGCAGGTGAAAACACTTAGTTCCCTCTCAAACGTGAGGTTAAGGACTGCTGTGGAGAGCTTCTGGTTTGTATCTGGCATGAAAGTGGTCATTAATCTTTAATATTTTTATACCACTCTTTTGGACGGTCCTTCCATTTCTTGGCTTCTGCAGAACCACAGCTCAGTGAACAGTTTCACCTGTCTGGAAAATAAATAGATTTTATTCAGGCACAGAGCTTTGTGCCTGAGATATTATGGCAATAAAGAGAATAATCAAATCCTGTACTGGGTGCACTTGTAATAAATTAAACCTTTTGAAAATGTACATTAATGACAAGTGAGTGTCAAAATATCCGATGTTTCAGCTCTTGTGTGTTTTCCAAAGTGTAGACTTTTATCCCTTGGCCTCATCAGTCTGTAAAAATGGACTGGGGATTAGTTTATTTGTCAGTTCTGTCATATCTGTTGCCTGCTGGACTGGTGATACATCAGTTGGTTTAGTTTTGATTTTGCCATTTTTAAGACACCAAGAAGTTGATCTGATCCAAATAACTTTTGGGTCCCCAACTGAGACACAGCTGGGTTGGAAAAAGTGGTAATAATTCAGTAGCAGGAAACTCTTCGTGTTTTCTGTCCACTTCCTTTTTAGACAGTTTTCTGAAAGCCTGTTCTTCCAGGCAAGCCTTATCACAGATCCCAAGGCAACGTTGCTTTCCAGACTGAGCACACCAGATTTCTTAGAAGGAGAAATTTCTAAGGAATATGTGACAGATAGGAATATACGATGGTGCGCTGCAGGAACAGATTCTATTGACACTCATTTTGGATGTTGTTACATATCTCATTTGTGGCTTCAGTACTTATGAATAATGTAGATCATCCTAAATTTATGCCAGTATATCAAATCTATATGCCGCACCTCTTGTCTTGTCAATTCATTCATCCTCGTGTATAAATAGAGTCTATAGAAGGGGCAACGTGGTGAAATGTGTCTCATCACCATGGATCTGATAGGGCCATGCTCATACAAATGACATATGCAGGTCATTGCTAACAAGCACCAATAAAACCTGTTGCACACACTTTATTGAAAACCTAGGTGGGAGGGGTTTTGCAGGTTTGGGTTTTTTTTTTTTTTTTAATAAATTGTTGGCACTGCGTTTCCGCTCCCTCCAATTATTATAAATGCCACGTTTACAGTCATTGGTGACAGAAAAAGTGGATAACATGTTTCATAATTCGGCAACCATTCATTTAGTTGAGACACCCATTTCTCAGTAGCTTGCTGGTTTGAAGCACGCAGCAAATATCCAGTAGGAAGTTAGGAAATCTGTACTTTTCAGTGCTGCTAAAGCTTGGCTTTAAACTGTAAAGGAATGAAGTTACAACTTCAGGGTTTAGAAAAATGTGCTCTGGAGGGGCAGATCCTCCCCAAGGAAAGAGAGCAGATAACTCTGTGACTGGCTCTTGTTTGGGATTTGTCAGTGGTGAGGAGGGAAGGCTGTGTCCCAATGATAACCAGAAGTTTCTCCTTATGAGTGGAGTTTTTGTGTCTGTCTCATCTTTGATTGTCATATGCATCGTACAAGCATCATTTCAGTTGGAGATTTCAGGCCGTTTCCTTTTGTTGGTGCTGCTCTGTCCTGGGGTATGAGCTGCACTTTCCATGTGGTTTTATGGTCCATCACATTTTGTCTAGATAATGATAGCAGGGAGCGTGTTGGAGAGGCTGTCACACACGTCTGAGCCCAGTAGCAAAAACCAGCATCTCCATCCTTACCCTAATGCTGCCCCAAGCAGCCTGCTTCCTCTGGTCATCCCAACCATCCTCATCTCCCTTCCACCTCCACCTCTGAGCTCTGGAACACTCAGACTTTCCACAGAACCTTGACTGTACTCCCTCCAGTTTTTTCACCACTCCTCCATCCAGTCTGCTTGTTTCCACCCTGCCTGCCAGCACATCTTCGGTCTTTCCTGTACTCTCCATCTGGTTCCTTTCCGTGTTGCTTCTTCCTTTCCCAGCCCAGTTCTCTCCTCCCTTCTTCCAGACATCCTGAAAGCACCCGCATGCAAACCGCTGGGTTTGCTCCACAGGGCTCTGCAGCAAAAGGTGTGATTAAGGACAAGGGGGCAGCTCCCATCCCAGGCGTGGAGAAGTGACACAGCTGCTCTGAGCACCACTTCATTTAAGGCTTAACAATCTAACGAGAATTAAGTGATCAGCAGGAGACTGACAGCCTCCACTGCCCGGGAG